>NW_028301552.1:26977500-27015000 GCF_042242905.1 Orbicella faveolata
GGCCTTGGAAAACTTGATGGTCAATATACAATTAGATTGGATGGAACTGTCCCGCCTGTACAGCACGCCCCACGTCGCATTGCAGTGGCATTAAGGCCTCAGCTCAAGGATACATTGGACGCTCTGGAAGCACAAGGTGTCATTGCCCAAGTAACCACGCCCACCAGATGGATAAGCTCCATTGTTGTTGTCCCAAAGAAAAATGGAAAGCTGCGCATATGTCTTGACCCTAAAGACCTGAATCGTGCCATACAAAGAGAGAAGTACCAACTCCCGACAGTGGAAGACATTGCGACACGCCTCCATGGAGCCAAAGTCTTCATGGTCATGGATGTTCGTAATGGTTTTGGCATGTAAGCGTAGATGAAGAATCGTCATACCTGACGACCTTTCAAACGCCATTTGGCCGCTATCGCTGGAGGCGCATGCCGTTTGGCATCTCATCAGCTCCGGAAGTGTTTCAAAGGAAAATGTACGAGCTCATTGAAGGTATGACCGGCATTGAGGTAGTAGCGGACGACTTCATTGCAGTTGGATATGGCGAGACATTTGAAGAAGCGACACGAGACCATGACAAAAATCTTCTCAACTTCCTCAAACGATGCGAAGCAAAGAATGTCCGTCTAAATCCGGAGAAGCTGAAATTGCGACAGTCGCAGGTGCTTTTCATTGGGCACATGGCAACCGACCAGGGACTAGAGGTAGATCCTGCCAAAGTTCGAGCTATCATTGAGATGCCAGCCCCAACAGACAAGCTTGGAGTACAACGACTTCTGGGACTGGCCCATTACCTCGCGAAGTTTCTTCCACACCTTTCAGATGTCACCAAGCCGTTAAGGGACTTAACGCAGTCTAATGTACTGTGGGTCTGGAATGAAGCTCAACAAACGGCGTTTGAGAAGCTAAAAGAGATGGTGACACGCACCCCAGTTCTATGCTATTACAATCTTAAAGAGGAGGTCACATTGCAGTGTGATGCGTCCCAGTCTGGGCTTGGGGCAGCGCTGATGCAGAATGGACAGCCCATCGCGTACGCCTCACGAGCACTGACACCGGCTGAAACACGCTATGCCCAAATAGAAAAAGAATTACTTGCAATTGTTTTTGCTTGTGATCGTTTTGATGCATACGTCTATGGCAGAGACCTGGTAAATGTGGAGACCGACCATAAGCCCTTGGAGCCAATCTTCATAAAACCACTGGCTGCAACCCCGAAGCGTCTTCAGCGGATGCTGTTGCGCCTGCAGAAGTATAATTTGCAAGTCAGGTACAAGAAAGGAAAAGAGATGCTTCTTGCAGACACACTGAGTCGCGCCTACCTGCCAGAGGTGAATGCTACTGAGTTTTCAAGAGAGTTAGAAGACATAGATCACTGTGTATGGCTTCCCGTGACTGAGGATTGCAACAACTGAAGAACGCAGCGGCAGATGATCCAGTACAGCAGAAGCTATGAGACATCATCAGAAGCGGATGGCCTGAGAACAGGGCACAGGCTCCTGAATGTGTGCGCCCTTACTTTGACGTGCGTGATGAGCTAACCATCCAGAATGAGCTTGTCTTTAAGGGGCAGCAGATTGTTGTTCCGGCAGTTTTAAGAAAGGAACTTATGGAGAAGACACATGCATCACACATTGGCATTGAAGGAAGCATACGCCGAGCAAGAGACACCCTGTATTGGCCACATATGACCACGGAGACCAAAGAGTACATCTCCAGATGTGACGTCTGTATGACTCATCGCACTGGCCAAGGAAAGGAACCAATACTGCAACATGAGTTCATCGCACGGCCATGGGCTAAAGTCGCTGCTGACCTCTGTGAGTTCGACAACAGAGTATTGTTAGTTGTGAGCGACTACTACAGTAACTTTATAGAGGTAGCTCGCCTGAGCAGCCTTACCTCCCGTGCTGTAATCAAGGAGCTGAAAGCAGTATTTGCAAGATATGGTGTACCCGACACCCTTGTCACGGATAATGGTTCACAGTTCTCCTCTGCTGAATTTGCAGTTTTCGCAAAGACATGGATGTTCGAGCACAAGACATCGTCGCCAACGTATCCTCAGTCAAATGGAAAGGCAGAGAAAGCGGTCCAGACCGTGAAAAACCTGTTTAGAAAGTGCAAGGCATCCGGAACGTCAGAATTTCAAGCACTATTAGACTGGCGCAACACGCCAACAGCTGGAATTGGAACCAGCCCTGCCCAACGTCTGATGGGCCGCCGCTGTAAGACACTGCTCCCCATAGCAGGCTCCCTATTACAGCCCAACTTTCCCACGGAAGAAGATACTCGCAAACTGGTGGGTACAAAGCAACAGCAACAGTTCTATTACAACAAGCAAGCCAGTCCCTTGGAGCCAATCAGTGTAGGGGACGCAGTACGTATGAGGCTTCCCGGTGAGAAAACGTGGAGTTCTGGAACATGCACAGCTGACGCAGGCCCCAGGAGTTTCAGAGTACAAGTGGGTAATGCGGTTTACAGGAGAAATCGAAGGCAGCTAATCAAGACAGGAGAATCAAACGAGGCCACATTGCCAGGAGACATAGCTGCCCCAGACAACCCTGCACCCACAAGTGTTGAAGCTGATGAATCTGCCCCACCCGAAGAATGCCCCCCATGGGTGTTAAGAGAAACCACCAGGTCACAGAGACCACAACGGCACTTAAAGCCACCCGGTTGGTTTAAAGACTTTGTTACCTCTTAAGGAGAACTTTGTTGAGAACTTATTATGACAGTGTGTTTTGTTTTAACATTCTTTTGGAGAAAGGGAAGATGTGACAAGTTGCGTGACTTGCTATTTGATATTTAACCACACGAGTTTTGTTCTATTGTTGATTAAGCCAATCAAATGTATTTACGCATCATTACACAACCATGTGCAACAGATCTCACAAAGCAGTTGAACCAGATGTAGTTTGCGTCATTTGTTGATCAGAATAAATCTCCGTTCCAATACTCGAATGCTGCTTCTTACACTTTCCTTGGTAAAACAGAATATAGATGAGGTATTAAATCCAAGTAAATCTAGCTATGATTCTTCACTAACTGAACATGATATTTTCAGCTCTGTTGGTATTACAGAAGAACAGTATCACTCAGCACTAGCTACTTCACCAGACTCTAATTATGAGTTACATTTAAAAAGACCAGTTGACAGTTGTTTCATAAACAACCACTTCATCGCTGGTATAAAGGGGTTTGAACCCAATGTAGACTTACAGCCAGTGTTTGATCATTACAAATGCATTACTTATATCTGCTCTTATTTCACAAAGGATGAAACAGAATGTTCACAAGAAATAATGAATGCAGCCAAAGAAGCTAAAGCTGCAAACATGAACATTAGAGATGGCTTAAGAAAAATAGGTGCTGCATTTCTATCAACAAGAGAGGTTAGCTCACAGGAATGTGTATACAGGTGCATGCCTGAACTCTGGCTAAGGAAAATTTTCCCTGCGACGGTGTTTGTCAATACTGACTCGGTAGACAAACAGGTACGAAATACAAAGACAAAACAAGAACTTAATGACTTGGACGATGAAAGTACAGATATATTCAAATCCAACATCATTAAACGCTACTGTATTAGACCAGCCTCTATTCCTGCTGTAGATAATCTTTTCCTTGCACAATTTGCAGCTTATTACTACAAGGACTATAGAAGGAAAACAGTGAAAGTATTGATGCACAACCAGAAGTGCTTACAGATGACATAACTGAAATTCAACATAGCAATTCTATTGATTCACCATATTTGCCTAATGATGAATGAATTGATGAATACTGATAAAACTATGAGGTGTAGAAAAGTCAAAGCTATTATCAGATATCATACACCAAATCAAAGAAAACAACCTGAGCTATTTTTCCATCATCTACTTATGCTCTATTACCCATGGAGGGATGAATCTAACCTCCTAGGAAGTGATCATACATATGTGTCAAAATTCAATGAACCAGGAGTACAAAACATTGTAGAACATAACAGAGCAATCTTTGAACCTGACTCAGAAGCAGTGACAGAAGCATTGCAATGGCTAAGAAACAACCACGGCACTGTCTAACATTCATATGACCCTATAAATGATCAAGAAAATGCTGAAATACAACTAGAATTCCAAGATGAATCGTCAGCAGGTGAGGTATTCAATGAACAAGTACCCTCACAGCTTGCTGCAAATTCCCAAACTACCAAAAATCATGTTCCATCAGCAATAACAATGTAACATATAGATTTAGGCCAGCCTAAAAGTGTAGCTTCTGGGCCTGGTTGTTCAGAGCCTGAGTAAGCTAACCCAGGAAAAGGTAGAATTTTGATTTGAGTTTTCAACTTTGTGGTGAAGTTTTCTGTATATTGTTTGGCCTTCTGTTTTGAGTTTTAATAATCACCAGATGTGACCCTCCATGGGAAAACAGGGATAAAGGTAATAGCACGCTCACAACACACTAACACAGCACGCTTAGTGTGTCCTAAGAGACGCTTTATGCACATATTAAATTCGTAGAACAATGAAGGACACACAATGCTTTGTTTGGAAGAAGTTAACACGCTAAACCTTTTGTTTTAATTAGCGTGCTAACTGTAACATGCTTAGTGTGCGAGTTAGCAGCTAGAACACTCAAGTACACGCTAGAACAAAAGGAAACGTGGCAGAAAATTTGCGATTTCCCTCGCTGAAAAAAGTTGCAATTTTATTACACTCTAAAATACAGTGAAAATAGCGACAATTAGGCTAATAGCATTTTTAAAAGCAACAAAGAACAGGAGAAAAACTAGTCGGAAAATTCATGACCACGTTGAACGATGAATAAGAGACAGCATCTGAATAACATCAAACACCGGCATAACATTTTAAAAATTGATCACCTTCCTTGTTAGAATGTTAGTGTTCTTGAAATGTAAGCATTTCTTATGACCTTTGAGTTTCCTTTGCTCCGGTGTAAAGTACTGCTGATGATATATCCATGGTTGACCGTGGTTGTCACATTTTTTTTGCACACGTAAATTCTGAAAAAAAAACTTATTATGGGATTTAAAGATTTTTTGTAACTATGACTACGAATAAACATAATAAATACATCTGTGGGTCTTACAGTTTATCATAAGTTGTTATGCAACTAAACATGGATTGCTCTAGAACGGAATTTTACATGTTGTGACAGATGTTGATAGTTTTGATAAAGTTGCCAAGTTGTACTTTGAAGTGTGAGATAATGCCGATGATGAAGAGGCTTATGACCCACCTTGGGACGAGGATGACAGTTCAGAGAGTGGCGAAGAATCTAACGAGGAAGAAGATTCATTGTGTATTACAAGCCTGGAATTGGACTTATCAGAGAAAGTAAAAGTAATTGCATTCGCCACAAATACATGCAGCTGGAAATTTGGTGAGGGCGAAAAACCGTGCAGTGCAAGCCTTTCGCTGGATGAATTTGTTGAAAGCAGAAACAACTGTCATGAGCTGACTTCCACGGAACTTGACCTGGTCATCCTGGGTGCTATCCACAGTTCACTGAACTGCAATGAAGTTAACATTTCCGGCCGGTCACACAAACATCGCCAGCAAACACGTATGACTTTTTATTATCACGGTAAAAGAATTTACAAGACATTCTTATTTTTTCACTGCATAAACAAAAACCGATTCTGTAGCCCTGTTAAACACTACAGGAAGAACGGATTGTGTGCGGGTGAATGGAAACAAGAAACGACTTCCAAGTAGTGAGTCGTCTTCAGAAACCATCTAGTAGGTAGTCAAATTTATCCTGAACACTGCTGAAGAGCAAGCACTTCTACTCCCAGGACGTGTTCCGGGATTCAAGAGAATTGATGTGTGTCTCCTGCCATCTGTCCTTACAAAGCATGGTCTTTGAAAACTCATTGCAAGATAAGTGCTAGTCAAGGCAAGAATCATGATGTATACTCTAAGTTTTCGCTTATCAAGACAAGAACTTCATAAAGTTGTTCATCAAAAACCTTCCTAAGGGCACTAACATTGGAATATCCGACAACTTTCCAAAAGAAGTGGATGAGATAAGAAGGAAGTTATACCCCATTCTCAAGGCTGCCAAACGTGAAAAGAAAGAAGCGTACTTTAAGGTAGAAAAACTTTTAATCAACGGCTTTCTCTACCGAGGACCGGAAGCAGCTCTTTTCCCTCTGTGTGGATGTTTAATGAACGGTTAGTTTTAAATATGTTTAATTGACTCTTGCTCTGCCGTACAACTCTACCATTGCTAAATTGCTGCCGCTAGTACCCCAATTTTGACCCAGTCAGTAAACGCCACACAAAAGCATAGGTAAGTCTGAAGTAGTGAGTAGCTTGTGTTGTGTGTTGTTGTGTTTCTGTTTTAAGTATGTTCAAATGTATTTATCTATCTAACTTTAACTTGGTCAACAAAAGAATATTAATACTAAGTTATGATATCTTGCCGCACAGTAACTATAGTATAAACAAGTGCTTAATTTTTTCTCTGGAATATTGTGACTTCGCCTCCTGCAGAGAATCTAAATGTATAAAATTATATCGCTAAATGTAAGAGGGTTAAACGGTTTGAGAAAGCAAAGACAGGTTTTTTTGCTGGCTACATCAACAAAAAATCAGATACAACTTTTTTCCAAGAAACTTATTCCTCGTTCGATACTATCGGAAGATGAGAGACAGAATGGGGAGGCAAAATCGTATCTAGCCATGGGTTGTCTCATAGCAGAGGAGTTATGATTCCATTTAAACCATGGCTTGACGTAAACATTAAAAAAGTTCCCTCAGATGATCATGGGAGATATATTTTAGCAGAGACTGTTATTGATAATACAAAAGTTGTACTGGTTAATGTTTATGCACCAAACGATCCAAACCAACAGGTTGTATTCCTAAGGGCGCTTTCAAATAAGATCCTCGGCAAATGTGGAAATGAAAATCTTGTGTTGGGGGGTGATTTTAATTGCTTAATCGGCACTTTAGACAAAAGAGGTGGCAAACCTGTTGACATTAGAAAAGCTTCCACTATTGAACTCAAGGCTTTGATTAAAACGCATAATCTGCTTGATACCTGGTGCTACAAAAACCCAGACTCATTTGGCCCTACGTGGGCGAACCCCTCAATGAAAATACAATGTAGACTAGATCACCTCTTTGTTTCAAATCAATTGAGTAATTGAATTTGCGAGAGCAAAATAATTCCAAATATTTATTCTGACCACTCTGCAGTCGTGCTCTCTACATCTTTCTCCGAACATGAATCGCTTCGTGGGTCCGGCTTCTGGAAATTTAACAACTCGATGTTGTCGGACATGAAATATGTAGAATTATCAAATTTCTTGATTCCAGAGTTCACCAAAAAGCATCAGGGAACTGAGGACAAGGGTTTGTTCTGGTAAATGATTAAAGTGGAAATCAGAGCATTTACCATAAAATTTTTTAAAAAAAAAAGCAAAAAGCAAGTGTAACAAAGAGCCTGCCCTTTGTTGGAGATGATCAAGCTGCAGTGCAAGTTCCAGACAGCGTACAGTGATTCCCTAAGGAGTGAAATAGAAAGAACAAAAACCAAGCTTTCAAAAATAGCAAGTGGTAAGACGCGTGGCACGATTATACGTAGCAGAGCGTGCTGGTATAAACATGGCGAGAAAAACAGTATTTCTACAATTTAAAAAAAACAAACCAAAGGAAAAAACATATAACAACCTTAAAAGTCAATGATCACGCAAAATTAAACGACCCGAGAGAGATTCTTGAAGAGGAAGAGCGCTTTTTCATACAAATATATACATCAAAAACATGAATCCAAACAGCTCGGAGTTTATCGAATTCTTTAATATGGAAAATGTATTATCAGAAGAAACTGCAAACATTTGTGAAGGTATTATGTCTATCGATGAATGTAAACGAACGCTTATGACAATGCAAAGCAATAAAACACCAGGTACAGATGGCCTTACTTCAGAGTTTTATCACTTTTTTTGGAACCCTGTTGGTAAATTCATGGTGGAAAGTTTTAATGGTGCATTTCAACACGGATCACTTTCTATCTCTCAACGACAAAGTATTATTTCTTTAATCCCAAAAAAGAATAAGAATGCGGAATATTTAACAAATTGGAGACCAGTTTCGCTACTTAATGTTGACTACAAAATTGTGACCAAAACTATTGCTCTTCGCTTGGAAAAGATCTTGCCAAGTGTAATACATCCTTGTCAGTCCGGCTACGTAAAGGGTAGATTCATTGGAGAAAGTATCAGACTAATAGCAGACACAATGGACTTCACTAAAATTAAAAACAAACCAGGTATAGCTGTTTTCTTAGATTTCGAAAAAGCTTTTGATTCAGTTGAACTTTATCCAAAAATGTTTCAAATCTTTCAACTTTGGACCAAATCTCCGGCAATGGATCAGCGTGTTCTATAAAGACATCTCTAATTGCGTCATTAACAATGGCGTTGCCTCTAAACACTTCTACTTAGAACGCGTTGTCCAACACTAATAAAAATAGTTTGAAAATTAGAACTGAAAATGAACTAAAGCGACCTTGTTACATGTGGTTCATTTTACATCAGTTGGTTGTGTTGGTTCTGAATTTGACATTGGTTTAGCCAACATTGTTATGTTTACAGCAAGGTAAAAACGATGCACAGATTGCACAATATATGTCCTGGAGTCCCAGACTGCTAATTGATGTGCATGCTTGGTTACAAATTGAAAAACTGGCAATGAAAATGTTTTGTTTTTGCGATTTTTGTGTGCCAAAACTTTTTTGAACAGAAAACATCAGGCATTTGAACAGCTCAAGTTTGTTTTGAACAAATGTCATAACTGTGGCTGTTTGAATGGATGAATTCAACTTTACTAAACTATAATGGTGATGGCTTTTTTAATCTCAAATTTTTTAAAGCTGATAGAGAATTGAGTTTTGCAATAGAGGAACACCGCAACAGATCAAAATCAGGGGAGGTAAGGGCAAAAAACTTCTCTTTTAAAACCAAACAAAAAAGTAAGTACCGGAAATAATAATTTGGTAGAGACTGGGTAATAAGTTGCCAATAAGATCGGTAAACATCGACAAGGCGTCAATTAACCGTGCAAACACTGGAAATGAATGTATTTCCATGCAAAAATGGCACTCGATTAATGCTGGCTTATTTGGACGCAAAGTTTGTCACCATGCATGCAAGCTAGCAAAGTGAATCTCCGCATTAAACGACACTACAGGAATTTGTTTGAAATATCATGGAGAAGAAGATTCTAAACGAATTATATCAACATTTATTGCTCAATGTTTTCTTTTAAAATGAAGTGGCAGTGGAAATAGTGCTTCTTCACACATGTTGTCACGAAGGCAGATCAAACACTGAGTTCAACAATTGAATGGCTTGGTCCAAGACTGACGTAAGTGACTTTTTTGGGTGAAAAATGATTTTTTTTGTTCAAAAGCGCCCGAATTTTTGCGTGTTGTCTTCAATTGAGTAGAAGAGCATAGCCCTGTACATTTTTTTAGCTGGTTTGTGCTTTGTCTTCGGAAAAAAGAAAGAAACATTAGGACAACGGTGACTTCAAAACAATAATACAGGGCTGCAAAACGAAATGGATGAACATGGGCCTTAAAGAAAGATGAGCCTATAACTTGACAGTTACAGTAAAGGTAACATAACGCCATGGCTAGCATTAGACCTAAAAGCAAACCCTAACCCTTGGCCTAGGGTTAGCATTTAGTGTTAGGGTTACCGTTTTAGTGCTAGGGTTTAGGGTTAAGGCTAGGGCTAGGGCTAGGGCTAGGGCTTAGGGTTAGAGTCTCTAAACACTTTGTGCTAGGGTTAGTTCTATTTTGGTGGTAGCCTAGGGAAAATAATAAAACAAGAAAACACTTCATTTCATAAACACAGCATGCATGATCGTGAATCTAAATAAAGTCAATGACCAGTGTCTATTAGCGGTGGTTACCTATCTTCTGAGAGTGAAATGTTTTGCAATCAGTGAAAACATGAAACTCGTTTACAACAAAAGAGAGTTCGGTTTGCATTCTTTCAAAAAAAAAGTGAAAATCACTAGCGAAATGCGACATTTCATAGGTGCTACTGCGATGTAAAACGTTTAGAAATTCAATGAGCTATAACAGCGCAGCTTCCCATTACTTTGACTGCGTGGCAAATAACAAATACCTTATAAAACATATTTCGTGAAATGTTGCCACAAGGAATTAATGCTTGACATTCAAAGAAAGACGATTTTTCCAAATTACAGTACTTGAACGGCTGAGTCAATCTGAAATTCCTCCGTCTCCGCGATAATTAAATACCCTGTATATTTGTGAAAACACTGAACTGAATCTAAGTGGGAAAACCGAAAACAAACGGAAAATATATAGCAAAAGGAATGGCATATTTAAAGAAAAAAGACTTACACTGTTGTCTCTTTCTCTCACCATCTTCTAACCTCACAAACAAATCATTCCATTGGGATTCCATGATAATAAAGGCAAGTAATCGAAAGCTGCTAGTCCATAATATGATTGGCGTTTGTTTGCCCCAGTTCCCGAAAGGTCAACTGTCACACCGTAACACAACAATGGTCAACAATCGCGACTTTGGATGAATCATTTCTCTTACATGAAAACATTGGCCATTTATTCCTGGAAAGAATCGGGGCTTAGGGCTATTTTTGTCTAAATGAAGTAATACATTACTTTTCTCAGTGAAAAAAATATCTTTTCCATCGATTCTGTTTTAATTAATATTCCGTTGGCCGAGCAAAATGTAACTTTGTGACGTTTTCCATTGCCGACTGAGATCGACTGACAAGACCTATCGAGATGCATTAAAGATTATTATGGGATATCCCTGAGCAACTTCAACACGGCAAGGCCTACGGGTCGACTAAACAGATTTTTTAAGAGTCTAAAAGTACTTCTTTATTTCCAAACGTTCTGCAGAGGAACATTTGGCAAATGGGCCACTTCTCGCCATCGACTCATTTTTTTGCATGAGAAGTGCTTTCAAACTCCTCGCCTGGTTTCAGTGTGCCTTCGATTGCTTAGCGATCTTGGAACAGCAACACATCTCGCTTCTTTGAGATATGCTAGTGACTTACGGGTTTCCGGACTTAATGAAGTCCTTTTACCGCCAGGCGGGCGCAAATATGTGTCAAATAAGTGGACTTCATGCAACAGGTGAGGTTTCAACTTGTCTGATCGAAAGCTTGATGTTGTCTTGCGCGCCAAAATAATGCAAACGCAAGCTTACGTCACAACGTAGTTGAAGAAATTCATTTCCAGATCCCGTCTTTGAGCGAGTAAACTTTTCACTTTGTTTTATACATCAGGCGAAAAAAACAAGGAATCCAAACACAGGGCAATGTTTTCCTATTACATTGGAGACCACATGCAAAAATTTGGCGCTTTTCAACGAAAAAATCATTTTTCACCCGAAAAAGTCAGTTACGTCAGTCTTGCACTAAGCCATTCAATTATGCAAACATTACGATTGAAATTTAGCCATTTGTGGAAACTGCGACCCAACAACAAAGAACAATCGTTTAAATACAAACACAGTGAAGTTTCAAATAACGGTAACTGATATTGTTTCTGTTACCGCCAAATATTTTATGGTTTTTAATTTCCTTTCTAGCCTTTAAAACTTCTTTGTATTAATCCTAGGACGTTCTTTTTTGTGGTTATTTTTGCAGATGTGTTTGCCCACGTATGGTAAACAAAACAAAGAAATCTATTATGCTTTGTATTAGGTAATATTTCTTCTAACGTGTTCAAAAAAACCAGTTCTAGCCAACGTGTTAAGATCAAACTCTTAGGTTCAACTCAATGCATGTGAAATCCCTCACGTGGACACAGAAGTAAGTTTTTTCATTATTGAATGTCTTTTATTGTCTTTGCATTACCAAACGTTTCTTTCCTAAGTTTGTAGTAGTTTTCCAGCTAGCCTAATTGTAGTTTCTACTTCGTTATTTCGTTTCTTAGTTTTCGAAACTGTTTCACCGTTTTCACCATTTCTCAATTGTTTCTCAACAACGTTTCTTTATGACGCTTCTATACATTGCTTCGATATTCGATTCGTTATGCTTCGCATCATCTGTGTACATCATTTCACTTCAATAAATGCTGTTTACAATAAACTGTGTCACGAACATTATTCTGGGGAGTGTTTGAAATGCGTTTAGAATATCTGTGACGAGAGGATACGTGATTCACAAAACCGCCCTGTGAGTAATGTTAAGTTCTGCGCTCACATTCGTTTCGAAAATTCTTGGCTAAAGTCCTCTAATGTCTCAGTACGCACCAGTTAACATAAACGTCACGGTATTATTAAAATGCTTGGTTCGTCTAAATTTTAAGGAAAATGGCTGGTTCGAATGAACGTGATATGGAAGCAAAAAAACGCATGTGGTCGGACAATGGGGCCTTAGAAAACGTCACGAATGCACATGGCGATGACAAAATGGAAGATGATGAATTCATAAATGCTAATCTAGACATCGATAAAGCGAAAGAAATACCGCTCAATGAAGATCTTGATAACGACTCAGAACTAGGAGCCTCGAGCGTAAGGTCTTGAAAACTTACCGAGAAGGGCCAAGAAGAAAAAATTCGGCGTCTCAAAAACGACCAAATCACTGCATTAAGGGCGGTTTCCTGCAAACGGAGAGAAATGACTGAATTGATGTGTGACGAAAACAATCTGCACCTGGTAAAGAATGAACTTACCGATCTTGGCAGATTATGTCAACAATTTCAAGATGCTTATGATAGACATCTTCATGAATTAACTTTACCGGAAGACAAAGAAAGAGCGGCTCTCCATTTCAGTTCAAAAGAAAGTGAAATTTTTGAATACCGGAAACAAGTGGTGGATTGGATAGAATCTGCGAAGAACGCCTAACTGATCAATTAGACTGCCTTTCAGATAAACGCTCGGGCTCGCAGCAAACGCATGTGTCACGCAAGTCACACAAGTCGCGCTTGTCGATATGCTTGTCTTCTTCGGCCCGGGCACAAGAAAGAGCAAAGGTTGCAGAGTTATTGGCTGAGAAATCCATGCTGAAAAAGAAGCTACAACTGGAAGTAGCCGAAAAACAACTCGAGCTTGAACTTAAGATTGCAAAAGTGCAAGCAAGAGAAAGGGCTTTTACTGAAATCGAAGAGGAGAAAATTAAAAAAACTTTGAACGACGACAAAACTCAATTTCTTAACCTTCCGGAAGCGAAATCCTCTTCTAATGCAAAACGCGCACTGCCTTCGTTGGCAGCCACAACCATGGGTGGCAGACCTCATGTTAAAACAGAAAGTGAAACGCGCCATGTAGCCTCACCATTGAATCCAGCATCTGAATTTTACCTTACCTTCCCTCGCGAAATCAAAACCAAAACGAAAAGAGAAGATGGTGACAAAGTGCCCAGCCAGACAGATGAGGAAGAAATTCTTGAAGAAGTATTTAAATTCTAACACGAACAAATTCAGCAAATGATCACTTCGCAACGACAATTAGCCACTGCTATATCTCTTCCCCAACCAGAAATTCCAAAATTCAATGGGGATCCAATGGAGTTCAAGACTTTAGTCATGGCGTTCGATGCATGTATACACTCAAAGGTAGTTAATAGCACGGACAGGCTTTATTATCTTGATCAACGTCTTGCTGGACAACCAAAGGAGACGATAGGTGGTTCCCTCCACATCGAGCCAGAAGAAGGATATGAAGAAGCGTGAAAACTTCTCGAAAAGGAGTACAGAGACCCACGCAAGGTCTCTACTGCCTACATGCAGAAATTCAGCCACTGGCCATTCATTAAGTATGACGATGCTCCAGCCCTAAAGCGCTTCTCCCTCTTTCTTATCAAATGGAAGAACGCAGTGAAAAGCCTCGCACATTTGGCTGTTTTGAATCATCCTCCAAACTTGCAGACCGTCATGCAGAAATTGCCAACAAACTTGCAAACAAAGTGGCGCAAAACCGCAGTAAAGGGCAGATGAAAGGACGGAAAAGTTGCAAGCTTCGTAGACTTGACTGAATTTGTGGAGCATGTGGCTGAATCTGCAAACGACCCGATTTACAGCAAAGAAGCGCTTGACAGTGCCAAAACAAAGCCCAAATCGTACAACCCAAAAGTTCCAGCTTTGTCACAACCTTGGATATAGATGCCAACTCCTCCCCTCCAAACGGGGCTGGGTCTCCCCACCTAAATATCACTGCTGACCGATGCCCTCTCTGTGAGAAGCCACACGATCTCGAAGACTGAGAAATCTTCAAGAGAAAACCGGTAATGGAGGGAAGAACAACTCTTAAGGAAAAATCCTTGTGTTTTGGCTGCTACAGAAGATATCACGTTTCCAAGAACTGCAAGAAGAGAGTGTGTAAGAAATGTAAGAAACCACACCCCACCCTACTACACATGGATGACTTTTCATTCGTGAAAGAAAGCAACGCCGACGAAAAGCTAAACGGGAAGACTGTTAAAGTCAACAACGCCTGCATGGATATTCCGCACAACGACAATAACGAACATATTATTTTGCAAGCTATTCTTCCCGTGATAGTTAAGCAGAAGGAGACCAATAAGGCAGTGAAGACCTATGCCTTTTATGACAATGGAAGTGTAGCTTGCTTCCTTACCAAAAGCCTGAAAAACATCTTGGAAGCAGCAGGCAAAAGACAATGCTGCAGTTAGGAACTATGCATGGTCACAGCCTCGTTAAGGACCTGGTGGTTACTGATCTGGACGGCAGAAATCCTATTGAATTACCACAAGCTTACACAAGAGACGAGATTCCTGTCGGTCATGACCAGATTCCAATGCCTGAAATTGTCAGTCGCTTAGATCATCTTAAAGAAATTGTTAATGAAATCCCAGCCTACGATCACGATTTGGACATTGGCCTGCTAATAGGAAGTAATTGCCCAGCTGCGCTCGTTCCGCATAGCATGGTACCAAACAAGGGCGATGGTCCTTTTGCTTTAAGACTCAATCACGGCTGGACGGTCAGCGGTCCTCTGCAAGTAACAACGGAACCATTAACTAATAAAGTAACCGTAAACAGGATCGCAGTGAGAGAAGTGGGGAGCATAAAAGAAATCGTCAGCCCTAAGTCACTACTGAAGATGTTCGAGCTCGACTTCAGTGAGAAAGCCTCAAGCAACCTTCCAGAAGAACTGGGCCATTGCCAGGAAGATAGAAGATTTCTTACGAAAGTGTCCAACGGTATCCGGCTTACAGCGGGTCATTATGAAATCCCTCTCCCTTTCCGGCAGTCTGAAGTGGATCTACCGAACAATCAAGAACGAGCCGTTAAGTGAGCCTTCTGGCAAAGAAAGAAAATGATCCAGAATAACCAGTATCGGAACAATTATGTAGCCTTTATCAACGAAATAATCAACAAAAGTTACGCAGAGGTCCCTCAAGAAACTCTGAAGACAGATCCTGCTAAGGCGTGGTACATACCTCATCATGGCATGTACCATCCTAAAAAACCTGAGAAGATCAGAGTGGTTTTCAACTGCAGCGCCAAGTTTGCTGGAATGTCCCTGAACGACCAACTACTCCAAGGGCCTGATCTTACCAATTCTCTGGTCGGCGTCCTAACTTGTTTCAGACAAGAGCCAGAGGCCTTCATGGGCAATGTCGAAGCCATGTTCTACCAAGTCGTTGTTCCTATAGAGCAACGCAACTTCTTACGTTTCCTGTGGTGGCCAAACGGTGAACTGAATGCTCAACTTGTGGAGTATCGAATGACTGTTCACCCCTTTGGAGCTGTGTCTTCGCCAAGATGCTCCAACTACGCCCTACGAAAGACAGCAGATGATAACGAAGAAGAACACGGAAGTGATGTTGCAAGTACCATGCACCGCAACTTCTACGTGGACGAATGTCTCCGTTCGGTCAGCACAGAAACCAAAGCCAAGGAACAAATCGAAGGTTTGCGTCAAGCATGCGCTAAAGGTGGATTTCGTCTTACTAAGTTCATCTGCAACTAACGAAATGTCCTTGAGTCCATTCCCGAGGAAGAATGTTCCAAAGATGTTAAAAGGTTGGATCTAAACTATGATGCGCTACCCATTGAACGTGCTCTTGGTGTACAGTGGTGTGTCGAATCCGACACATTCAGATTTCGCATCACCATAAAGGATAAACTGCTTACAAGAGGAATACTTTCAATTGTATCTTCCATCTACAACCCTTTAGGATTCGCAGCACCCTTCACCCTGGCTGTTAAGAAGTTGCTTCAAGACCTTTGTAAAGACAAGCTAGGTTGGGATGATGAACTTCCTGACTCTTACCTTAACCAATGGGAAAAATGGCAAAATGAGCTGCCGTTGCTCGAACGCATACTTGTCCCTCGCTGTGTGAAGCCAATAGACTTTACAGAAGTGAAGTCCAGACAGCTCCACATATTTTCTGACGCGAGCTCCATGGGCTATGGCTCAGTGGCATATTTACGTCTTTGCGACAAAAACGATCGCATACACTGCTCTTTCCTGATGGGAAAAGCATGCCTCGTGCCGATCAAGGCAGTGACAATCCCACGCCTGGAACTGACTGCTGCCACGGTCTCCGTTCGCCTCGGCGAGATTCTCAAGAAAGAACTTGATGAAAAACTTGACATCATCCAATATCACACTGACTTGGTTACAGTGCTGCGTTACATCAGCAACGATCAGAAACGATTTCAAGTTTTCGTCGCCAATCAAGTCCAAATGATTCGTAACCTGTCAGATCCAAGTCAGTGGAGATACGTGCACACAAAAGAGAATCCTGCCGACGATGCCTCTCGTGGATTAGATGCTAAAGCACTGAACGAACAACAGCGTTGGCTGAAAGGACCGAAGTTTCTGTGGGAGCCCGAAAAAGATTGGCCTGCGCAACCATCATCATTTGGCAAAATTAGTAACAAAGATCCAGAAGTCAAGAAACAAGTGAATGCGTGTGTAACAACGATCACAGACCCATCACCTACATCCACCTTAATGAAGCTACTCCAGCATTTCTCCGACTGGTATCGCTTAAAGAAAACCGTTGCGGTTTTCTTGAGAGTGAAAGCCATTCTCCAAGAAAGAAGATTGCATTAAGAATCAGTGCAAAACATGGCTCGTCCAGCGCCATTAACGTTAAGGCAAGAAAGCTTAACGAAGACCACTCATCTCTTACCGTTCAGGAGCTAGAAGAAGCAGAGCACGCAATAATTTGTTTCACTCAGTCCCAAAGCTTTGATACAGAGTTGAAGAGCCTCGATCAAGAAAGCGATAACAAACCGGGACATGAACGGACACGCCCCCAGAAGAGCAAGACCGAAATAAGAAAGACCAGCTTCCTTTATCACTGGATCCATTTGTTGGTGGAGGTCTTCTACGAGTCGGTGGCCGATTGAATTATGCTGACATTCCAGCAGAGTCCAAACATCCCATAATCTTGCCTCGAAAGAGTCACGTGACAACATTAATTATCCGTTACACGTACGAGCAACTTGGTCACGCAGGACGTGGACACGTCCTTGCTAAACTACTCGAAAGGTACTGGATTGTCAGAGCTAACTCCGTGGTACGTCAGCTGATTTCCTCATGCGTCTCGTGCAGACGAATTAAAGCCATGCCCCAAGATCAGAAGATGGCTGATTTGCCAGAGGACCAAGTGACCCCAGCACTGCCCTTCACCTATGTCGGAGTGGATTATTTTGGTCCCTACGTTACGAAAGAAGGTCGCAAGGAACGCAAAAGATATGGAGCACTGTTTACATGCCTCATAAGCAGAGCAGGTCACATTGAAGTCGCCCACTCGCTCGAGATAGACTGCTTCCTTAATGTACTTCGCCGTTTCATCACCCGTCACGGTCCTGTACACGAGATAAGGAGCGACAACGGTACCAATTTTGTTGGTGCGAAACGAGAGCTAAGCCAAGCTGTCAACAAGATGGACCACGAGGAGATTACAGAGAAGCTCTGCCAGCAACAGATTGATTGGAAGTTCAACCCTCCTGCTGCAAGCCACATGGGTGGAGTCTGGGAAAGGCAAATTAGGACCGCACGTAGAATCCTTGATACTCTCCTACATGAACACGGGAGTCGTTTAGATGACGATTCCTTACAGACCTTAATGTGTGAGGTTGAAGCTATGATTAACTAAAGACCGCTCACCGCTATCTCAAGTGATGCTAAAGATCATGTTCCGCTATCCCCCAATCAGATCCTGACAATGAAGACAAGCATTGTTATACCACCACCTGGCAAATTCCAGTGCAATGATGTTTACATGCGCCAACGTCAGCATCGAGTTCAGTACCTTTGCAACCTGTTCTGGTTGCGATGGAAAAAGGAGTACTTACCAATGCTCCAAGAGCGACCCAAGTAGAACAAAGACAGGTGCAACTTGAAGGTCGACGACATTGTCCTGCTGAAAGATGAGAATGTACCTCGAAATGTTTGGTCAATGGGCGTAGTTATAAAGGTGGAACCAGATGCTAAAGGTTTTGTCAGAAGTGTTGTCCTTAGGACCCAAGCAGCAGAACTGTGTAGACCAGTGAACAAGCTCGTTCTCCTACTCACTACAGAAGAAAGAATGGATGCTGATGATGATGGGAAATGAGTTGCTGACAAGCTTACATGAAAGCCTGAACATTACTTGAACTTTTAATTGTATTAATAGTTTCTTAGTTCCTAGGAATCTAGGTTTCAGTATAAGATCTTTCGCTCAGCCTTTATAATTCTTGCCTTTATAGTTTTAAACAGCTTTACAGTGTTTAAGGGGCCGGAAATGTTACCGCCAAATACTTTATGGTTTTTAATTTCCTTTCTAGCCTTTAAAGTTTCTTTGTATTAATCCTAGGACGTCCTTTTTTGTGGTTATTTTTGTGGATGTGTTTGCCCACATATGGTAAACGAAACAAAGAAATCTATTATGCTTTGTATACGGTAATATTTCTTCTAACGTGTTCAAAAAAACCAGTTCTAGTCAACGTGTCATCGTATTAAGATCAAACTCTTAGGCTCAACTCAACGCATGTGAAATCCCTCACATGGACACAGAAGTAAGTTTTTTCATTATTGAATGTCTTTTATTGTCTTTGCATTACCAAACGTTTGTTTCCTAAGTTTGTAGTAGTTTTCTAGCTAGCCTAATTGTAGTTTCTACTTCGTTATTCGTTTCTTAGTTTTCGAAACCATTTCAGTGTTTTCACCAATTCTCAATTGTTTCTTAACGACGCTTCTTTACGACGCTTCTATACATCGCTTCGATATTCGATTTGTTACGCTTCGCGTCATCTGTGTACATCGCTTCAATAAATGCTGTTTACAATTAACTGTGTCATGAACATTATTCTGGGGAATGTTTGAAACGCGTTTAGAACATCTGTGACAACGAGAGGATACATGATTCACAAAACCGTCCTGTGAGTAACCTTAAGTTCTGTGCTCACAGTTTCAATCGACATCCAGTCGCAATGTTCGGCAATGTTCCATTCGTTCTTCAAAAACTCTTTTAGCACACTAGTAAAATAGTTTTTTACACAAAATATCGCATGCTTTAAGCATGTTGTGCTATTTCACACACTAAAGCATGTTGTCGCATGCTAGCTTTTGTTTTTGAAGTTTAACACACTTTCTTGTTTGACCGCATTGTTAGTATGAGCATGCTTTTTTGTTCTTTGTGTGTCCAACCAAACAAAAGAGCTTGCTAATGAACTGTGCTCCTGAACACGCTTTAAGTGTGCTGAAGCCAAATTCTTCTGTTTTAGAGTGGAAGCATGTTGTGAGCGTGGTATCACCTTTATCCCTGTTTTCCTGTGGAGGGTCACATATACACAAAACAAAGCAGCAAAAAACATTTGTATAGAAGAAAAAGTTATAATTCGGTTAACTTTTAATCCTGGGTTAGCGTTAACCGCCTTCCGAACAATCCTGCCCTGTTTTCAACAAGTTAACCTGACATGAGCCTGCAATCCAATTGAAAACGAGCACTTGGCCAGCAGTCAACTTCAAAAATATGTGTGACCTTGATGAGCTGTAAACTTGAGCCTGCAATATGGTCACATGATACTGGTCTGCAGATACCTTGTTTTGACAGATGTCAGTTGATCATGACATGGATGTCCAATATCAAAGAAGTGCATGATAAAGCAAGGGTGCATGTCTCTGTCAACCTATTATTTGGAGTATGGCCGCCATGTTACACGACTCCGTCATCGTTGCTGTTGCTGTCATGTGTACACGCCCATGAGCAATACCACTAGCCATGATAACCACGAGAAAATCAACTCATGGGTTTCCTTTTCTTTCCTATATGAGTATGGGGCTCCGCTTGGCAGCCCTTCGGGCCGCCAGAGCTCCACTATAATCAACCAACACAAATATCTGATGACCAATTGCGTCAATCAGTTAGATCATTAAATACTATGCAATGCAAAGCATATGACAGGGTACTTTCATGGGCAAGAAATAAAATGAAGAACCTCAACAGCCTGAAGTCACAAAATGTTGAACCAATTTATCTGTTTATAACTGGAGGAGGTGGTGCTGGAAAAAGCCATTTGATTAAAACAATCTACCACACTGTTGTAAAAACGTATAAAAATGCTCCAATGAATCCTGAGAAACCAACAGTCTTACTAGCAGCACCTACTGGAGTAGCAGTAATAAACATTGATGGTGCAACCATAAACACAGCATTAGCAATACCTAAAAATACAGGTGATGTCCTACCTGCAATGTCTGACCAGAAAAGAACACAAATGAGATTATCACTGTGTGAGCTGAAGCTAATAATAATAGATGAGATCTCAATGGTTGGTAACACTACTCTCCTCCATATTCATCAGCAATTAAAAGAGACATTTGATACTAACAACTCGCAGCTTTTTGCTGGTGTAAGTATTGTTGCTCTCGATGATTTATATCAGCTACCACCAATTTAAAGAAAATTAGTTTTTGATAATTATGCAAATAATGCTTTTAATCTTTGTCACACTTGGCATGCATTTGAAATGATTGAGCTCGCATAAATAATGAGGCAAAAAAATGACCAACCATTTACTGAACTTTTGAATAGATCGAGAACTGGATCCCAGACTGATGAAGACATCTGCAGCATTCAGCCAAGATCAATCAGTTCATTAGGCAGCAATTACCCATCAGATGCTCTTCACATATGGGCTGAAAACATCCCAGTAGACCCACACAACAATCCAAAATTAGCACAGATTCCTAAACCTATGTTTACCCTGAAAGCCACAGATCAATATCCTAACAATGTCAACAAACAAGATATTGACAGAGTACTGGCAAGAGGAAGATCTGAAACTGGTAGACTTGATTATGAACTTCATTTAAAAGAAACAGCAAGAGTAATGCTCATAGCTAATATTGACATCTCAGACAGATTGATCAATGGTCAGATTGGTACAGTAGTCAACATATATGTCAATCCAAACATCCAAAGGCCATCAACAATATTCATTAAATTTGATGATGATAAAGCAGGACAAAACATGATTAATAATAGCAATAACCAATATGCTAAAGAACATAAAGAAGTACTTATTGAACCCAATTCTTGCCAAAGATGAAAGTAAGACCTAATAAGCCATCATCACCTGAGACACAAGGAATACAGTTTCCAATTACATTAGCATGGGCTTGCACTGTCCACAAAGTGCAAGGACTGACAATGGATAGAATAGTAATAAGCTTTCATCTTAACATACAAAGAAGTTTTAACCATGGTCAAATATATGTTGCAATAAGTTGCGCTAAAACATTACAAGGTATTTACACACTTGGAAAAATTGAACACAAGCATGTTAGAGCAAATCCTGAAGTACGGGAAGAATATGAAAGATTAAGAAATGTAGAAGCGATCACCATGCATGATCAACAAATGCACCAAAATGATCTGACACCGTTAGTTATCAGCCTTCTTAATATCAGATCTCTTAATAAACAGTGTTGACATTACGTTTGATTCTTTAATTTGTAATGGTGACATTATAGCTTTTACAGAGACAACTTCTACCCAACTTAAATGGTAATCAAATAAGAGAAAATTTACAACCATTTACCCTTATGAAAATATGGTCTATTTTAAATCTATTTTATACCTATTTTATTTCTATCTTTTTTGTATTTTTTCCCTATTTTTAAGGACTATTTTAAAGGAACTTTTTATCTATTTTAAACCTATTATTTTGAAACAAAAAATAGCGAAAAATAGTCCAGATCTGTGTACTCAAAGATTCTGTAAATTAGCTTTAAAATAGCTTTAAAATAGTGTAAAAATAGTCTAAAATGTGTATGCAACCTGATGAGAAAATAGTGTTAAAATAGTATGAATAGGACAAGCTAAAAATAAAATAGGTTGAAAATAGCCTTAAAACAGAAATAAAACAGGGATAAAATTGGGATATAATAAGAAAAAACCTTGGACGATAGGCTGAAACTAGTCTTAAAATAGACATAAAATATGAATAAAATCGGAATAAGTTGGACCATTAGCTGAAAATAGCCTTAAAATAGACATAAAACAGGAATAAAATTGGGATAAATAAGAAAAAACCTTGGGCAATAGGCTGAAAATAGCCTTAAAATAGACATAAAACAGGGATAAAATAGTTTCAGAATAGGTGCCCTATTTTAAAACTAGTTTATCCACAGAAAAAACAGGTTTAAAATAGACATAAAATATGAATAAAATTGGGATAAGTAGGGAAAAACCTTGGACCATAAGCTGAAAATAGTCTTAAAATAGACATAAAACAGGAATAAAATTGAGACATATAAGAAAAATCCTTGGACAGTAGGCTGAAAATAGCCTTAAAATAAACATAAAACAGGGATAAAATAGTTTTAAAATAGGTGCCCTATTTTAAACCTAGTTTATCCAGGGATAAAACAGGTTTAAAATAGGGCACAAGGCCCTATTTTGAAACTGTTTAATGTATGCCATGCAAGGTAAATAGTACTGCCAGTTCATAGATCCACAAATCAAATGGGTACAAAATGGCTTGAAAACAGGTAACATAGTAAAATTATACAAAAAAACCTTCCTGACAGACTAAAGTTTGCTCAAACTGTAGTATTTTACAACTGTGCCTGCCTACGTGACGGGATGGTTTACGAGACATATATTATGGATAATATAAATTTTTCACTCACAGAGACTGTTTCAATTAATTGCACTGTTTTATTTTTTCAATCGTTATGTAAGGCCAAAGTGATAAAAAAGTATAATACAAAGTAAAGTTTAAAAAAAACTCATGATTAGACAGTTAGCTAGCTGCAGTGGCTTTCTCTAGTTCCCCATCCTTTGCCTTTTTGGGGCCGGTGTACGTTTTCCTGTACTCTGAAATAAAAATAGAGCAAAAATTAACAGGCAATATTTCACACACCATGCAATAAATTTATATTTTTATTACCTTTGTGAACAATACCATTTTGCTTTTTGATTTTTGTAAGATTAAGATTGATTGGATGCACAACACTGTATCACTGAAAAGAATGCTTTCACCACATTCCTATTTTGCTTCTGTAAAAACTTAGGGGTATGTAACACTTACACATTATTTATGGCTAAATGATGACTTGTGGTCTGGTAATAAAAAAAACTGATTTGGATACAATTTACACTACACGTATAGTCTAAAGTCCACTAAGGGACAGTCCTGTAAGTGGACACTTCCCGGTTAAAAAGTTTAATAGTTCCCGCCATGCACTTAGCTTACAGAGATGTTAACACCTCAACTAAGGGGTAACTATTTTTGGTTTCAATGCTGCATGCTTACAACAGGTTCATCTTTATGCATATCAGTACTAGGTATGTACCATTTAGCAACATATAAATTTATTTATATCTTACCTACAAAATATCCAGGCTTGGATGAATTAAATTTGATTGAATTTACTTTACATCTTAAGGCTTGTCTGAGCTCTGATTTAGTCACAGGCTTTACTTCCCCAAGTTTTGCAACCATTGCAAAATCTGTTTTAAGAACAAAACTACATTCAATATAATTGTCCAAACAACATTGAACTAGAAGATGACTCTTATTACTCAAAATTCCATGTTCTTACTCTATTCAGTTGTAGCATATTGGTATAACCCCCCCCCCCCCCCCCCAGGAAATTCCAATCCCTTCTGTGGGGGAAGTATGGATATTTTCTGGAACTGCACAGTACTGTTGTATTATTGGAGGCATAGGAACACTGAAAAGTGATTGTTACTACACTTACCAACACAGGCCTCTATGACATCCTTGTCAAGTTCTTTGAATGTCTTAGACAAGAGCTCTTCTCTGCTATAAAAACCACACAGCAGTGACCTCACCAACACTGTCCTGGATTTATTTTCAGCATCTTTAATGGCTGCACCCAATTTGTTAGGGCACATCCAGATGCCTGATCCACTGACAAGTTCTGTAAGCTAATGAAAAAAATGTTTTCAAAATTACTTTTTTTATCTCTGTTTCAATGAAGTTGTTATCACAAGTTACATGTAAATGTAAATAGCAAAGTACATTTTTTTTGGAAAAAATGGGAGGAGTCCACTGGTTGCAGTAAAAAAAAAGGCTGAAAGCAGGTTGAACTATGTCAATTCCTACCTCTTGATTCCTGCCTGTAGAGAGGTACATGCATGTAATTATAGTGTACAGTTAACTATGTGCAATTTTAAAACAAAACATCTTATACATACTCCATCGGCTGTTCCTTTTTCCTTTGTAATTTTTCTCTGGGCATTAATTCCTGTACTTTCTTTTGATTTACCTGTAAAATTAATTATTAGACAAGTGTTAGCATGATGGATTTAAATATTGAGTCAATAAGTTTACATAAAACAAAACAATGGTGTTTTTTACTGATATCAGTCCCAAAATATACAGAGAAACAAATGTTTTTACTGAATGAACTTATGATTTGATTCTTTGATTAAATTGTTCTTAAAGAAATAAGCGTGCAAATCCATAATCCCCATAATTTGTGTTTGGTAATGTATATCAATTGACTGACTGTTTGAAACATATAAAGCAAATGGCAACTTACAATTTGTGACCTTTCACGCGAAAATGTGCATTAACGACTTTCCGTTACACGGGTGAAACGAACGGCCATTGAACGGGTTACAAACGGGTCACCAAGCCGTTTGAAACGGGTTTCAATGAGTGTTCAAATGGGTGATTAAGTATTCCGAACGGGTAGCCTAACCGTTCGAACGGCTCAGAAAAAATTGTGAACGGGTAGCCTAACCGTTCGAACGGCTCAGGAAAAATTGCGAACGGGTAGCCTAACCGTTCGAACGGCTCAGGAAAAACTGCGAACGGGTAGCCTAACCGTTCGAACAGCTCAGGGAAAATTGCGAACAGGTAGCCTAACCGTTCGAACGGCTCGCAAAACATTCCGAACGGGTAACAAAACAAACCGTTCGACCGGCTCATAAAAAATTTCGAACGGCTCATAAAAGACTTTCGAACAGGTGATCTAAACGTTCGAACAGCTCATGAAATCTTCGAACGAGCAGTCACGAGCGGCTTAGAAACTTCATGATTATAATTCGTTTAGTTTATTTCGAATGGTGCCGTGCCGCTACACATCTCACTTAAAATAATTTCGAGCGGATGGCTGTTAATCATTGAAACTGCTCCTGTTACTACTTTATTTCACCACTGAAAGCCAAAGAAAGTAAACCTGAAATGCAGAGAACATTCATAACTGAGTTTGCTGAGGCGGAACTCGAAAGAAAATCAACGGCGAATGCAAACTTGGTAAGTATTTGCAGTGATGTTTTTTCTAGCTTTTTTACAAAAAAAATACCCCAACTTTCTGTTTCTAACAGTTCCCGATACATTTTCAAATTGTATGCTATGCTAACCCTTACTTTTGACTACAACTCAAACGCATTGCCATCAGTTCAGTTCGGCTGCGTGTCTCTACACCGATCTCGATAAATTTGCATACAAGTTACACAACAGTGACAGGTAACGCAACACCAGCCAAACGCATCAATCACTTTGACAGTAGGACGCGTTGTCATAACTACTCTCTAGCAGGAACTATTTTTTACAGTAAAAACCTTCATCATGGCTGAATGCGATCTGCTTGACGTGCTCAAAAGCGAAGAAATCATAGCAAAAGTGACAAAGTTTTTACAAGAAGGATGCGGGTGCTCTCGTGTCACGAAAGGTGGCCAGTGTTGTGAACAGTTTTCGAAGGAAGCTGTTCTTTCCAACTTAAACAATTGCCTGGAACTGTCGCATGGAGAACTCGATCTTGTTATCCTGGCAAACATTCAAGTATGCACGAATAGTGAAATCATTGGCGAAAAAAGGAAACGAAGTTCACGATCCAGTTTCCTTTACCTTAACCGTCCGATCTGCAAGGATATGTTCTTAAGTCTTTACGGAATAAGCTATTCACGATTTCGCCGACTAAAAGAACATTATGAAGAACACGGACTTTCATCGAGGGTTCATGGAAACTACAAGAGACTACCGCACAACACCTTGCCCCAAGCCGTAACCGAGGACGTAAAGAACTTCCTAACTAATTATGCCAAAGAAAACGCTGTTTTACTTCCTGGCAGAATCCCGGGATTTAAAAACGATGACATTTGCCTGCTTTCATCGTCAGAGACAAAAATGAATGTATGGCGTGCATTTAAAACAGTTTGCGAAGAAACGGGCAAGCAAGCTGTTGGCTACACTTCATTTACAAAACTATGGCAGCAGTTTCATCCTGATCTTCTCATCGCTAAGCCCATGACTGACCTCTGTTTAACTTGCCAGCAGAACACTTCGAAACTCCTGCGGTCTGCAAACCTTCCCGATAATGAAAAGTCTCAGTGCATCTTGGCTCAGCAGGAACATTTAAATTGCGTTCAAACAGAAAGGGAATTTTACAGGAACACTTGTACTGAATCAAAGAACATTTTGGAAAGATTAGCAGATACAATCGATTTTGATGAGCAACATGACCCATGCTCAGTCGATACAGTTATCCACTATTCATTTGACTTTGCTCAGCAAATTCACATTCCCAGTAACCCGATGCAGCCGGGACCGATTTACTTTAAAACACCACGCAAATGCGGAATCTTTGGTGTCATGTGCGAAGCAGTACCTCAACAGGTTAACTACCTTATTGACGAGGCAAGTGACGTTGGTAAAGGGGCAAACACCACAATAAGCTATGTTCATCATTACTTCCAGAACCATGGACTTGGCAAGACGTGCGTCCATCTTCATGCTGACAACTGCTCGGGGCAGAATAAAAACAATTGTTTCCTTTGGTACCTGGCATGGAGAGCAATAAATCAGCTTCACGACTCAATCACTTATTCGTTTCTAATTGCTGGACATACGAAGTTTGGCCCGGATCGCTCCTTTGGAATTATCAAGAGATCGTACAAAGTTACTTACATTTCTTCTCTTTATGAATTTGCCGAGATGGTTGAGTCTTCCAGCACTGCGGGAGTAAACAAGGCGCAACTTGTTGGGACACACAATGGAAAAGTTATTGTGCCAGTGTACGATTGGTCAGCGTTCCTAGGACAGTACTTCGTCAAGTTTCCCGGCATAAAAAAGTTCCATCATTGTAGATTTTCAAAAGAGGAACCTGGCAAAATTTACTTCAAAGAGTACAGCACTTCTCCCGAGCGATCTCTTCTGCTGCTGAAACACCCTGCCACCCTACCACCCGCAGTGCTTCCAGCAAAGCTAAACCCCCAAGGATTATCTCAAGAACGGAAGCAGTATCTGCACCGCGAAATTCGCCAGTTCTGCAAACCAGGAACAGAAGATCTGGTTGCACCAGCGCCATGAAACCTCTCGTCAAGCGTTCGACATTGCTCTACAGTTTTACAAAAACGACTCTTTTAGGAGCCACCGCGCCCTGGTTCGTCGAAGTGGACGAGTCCAGGTCGCTAAAAATGGCTCTTTTAGGAGCCGCCAAATCTATAAAAGTCAATGACCAACATGTGTTATCTACTATTAAATAAAGATTATTTCTTTTTTAATTTGTATGCGGGAAAACTTGGTTCTATAATACAACAGTAAAATGATCTCTTTTTAAAGGGGAAAAAATATTTTATCAAAGTTTGAATAGAGTTTATTGTCGTTTAAATGGTCAAGTTAAGTCTTTTTAATGAAAGCGCCGGCGAGTCACGTTTGTTATCTTTTGCAGCGTCAAAATAATTGCTGGGCGAAAAAAGTCTTTAAAAAATTTTTTGTCACTTCTTACCAGCAAGCGTGATAAAAAGAAAAGACATCTGTTTCTACTTGGCGCAATTTGGTGATTTAAACAGTGAAATGTTCTCTATTAAAAGAAAAAAAAGTTTAACAATGTTTTTATGTTGCGCCTTTTACTAAAGTCACTTTTTTTGCTGGCAAAAGTTTTGTCTTTCGGTACGCGCTGGCGAGTCAGTGTGCTTTGTCTTTTTGAAGTGTCACTTCTCACTGGCAAGCATGGAAACAAAGAAAAGAAAAGACATCTCTGTTTCTACTTGGCGCAATTTGGTGATTTAAACAGTGAAATGTTCTCTATTAAAAGAAAAAAAAGTTTAACAATGTTTTTATGTTGCGCCTTTTACTAAAGTCACTTTTTTTGCTGGCAAAAGTTTTGTCTTTCGGTACGCGCTGGCGAGTCAGTGTGCTTTGTCTTTTTGAAGTGTCACTTCTCACTGGCAAGCATGGAAACAAAGAAAAGAAAAGACATCTCTGTTTCTACTTGGCGCAATTTGGTGATTTAAACAGTGAAATGTTCTCTATTAAAAGAAAAAAAAGTTTAACAATGTTTTTATGTTGCGCCTTTTACCGAAGTCCCATTTTTGCTGGCAAAAGTTTTGTCTTTCGGTACGCGCTGGTGAGTCGGTGTGCATTGTCTTTTTGAAGTGTCACTTCTTACCGGCACAGGCAAGAGTCAATTACAAAATTAATGTTTATTGTACTACTGACAATTCTCCTTTCTATACAGATGACACCGTTAATAAATAAACAGCTAGCTAGTTACAAAAATATTCTTAAGCTACGGTTTATTAAAAGAATGATTACGATAAACAATCAGCTGAGTCTTTTGGGGTAAACTTGCAGATAGCGCGACACTTAGAATTAATTTTGCTTTTAATATACCTCCATACTTTCTCCTTATCCTCGTTGGCGCCAGCTGGAAACTTAGTGAAAACTAACACTTTAAGTGAATTGAGTTTGGCGCTGTCTAGACACTTTTTTCCATAAGTACCATCAGTGTTGCTGTTCGCTAGTTCCTTGCTGGTGAAAAAAGACTGCAGGAGCTTCAGCGCACAGAGGTGCCGTTCACTTTCTCGTCCCAGGGCCTGCTGGACTGCTTTTATTTTCGTGGGCGTCACACACGTACCAATTAGTTCCTCACCGACTTCCTGCGCAGAAGTTGCCACTCTGGTAGGTTGCACAACCTGACTGATCTCGGCTGGTTGGACTTCCTCGCAAAGCCTTCCAGTGTGTCAGTATCAATGGTGCTTAGTTCCCTGATGTCTGCAGGTGGCTCATTTTCGTCTAACTCTGGGATGTCAGTGGCAAAGCTGTTATCTGTGACTGTGGCATCGAGGTCGAGCTGCAAGGAAAAAAAATAGAGCAACGTTTTTTATTTGTCTGCTCACCGATTTCTCCTGTTGATAGGTCATTAGCGTGACCATACTTAATTTTTCTGAAATATGATCACTGCTTAGAATCAAACATTACCATATTTTTTTTAGCCTGTTACGTTATAGAGAGACGCTCTTTGGGCTCGTCACGCTAATTTTTCTAGTCATTTGTAAAAAAGTTCAATCGAAGGCGGAAATCAGCCCGCTTTCGCAGCTTAAGTGAAAATGAGAAAACCCTCTTTGTTTGAATTGTATCACTAGAAACTCTCAGGCTGAAATCTAGGGGCAGTCTTACAAAAATTTCTTACCCTTGAAAAATGAGTAAGGGATTGTCCTTCCAGTGACTCCAGGCGTCCTTCGATGTTTGATAGTGCAGCGCTCACGTTGTTTTCCAAGGCAGACATCTTGTTCATCAGTTTGTGTTCCATTCCTGACAGGGATGTTTCAAATTTCTCCATCATCTACAAGAGTTAACGGAAATTCGGGTCAGCTGACAGATTCAGGACATAGAGTGCTTTTAAATTAGCTTTTTGTGACCTTAGAGAATATGAAAAAGCATACGTTTCGAGTGTTAAACCTTCAGTTGGAGCAAAGCAGAAGGGCCAACACTCAAAACGCTAGCTTTTCAAATTCGATACGGCCGTCTATTAGCCTCCATTTATGTTTAGCGATGTTGTGGTTTCTAATCAAATAAGTGTTTCAACAGCAATTTGTAATCTCCATGTACAGTAAAATAGTACGGTTTAAAGAAAATTGCCCAGATTTTCAATTTGTCATTGGCGATCCATGATTTTCTAAATCCTGAAGTAGTCCACTTAACTAATATTTTAAATTTTCCCAATTGCAAAATAGTGATGTTATAGAGTGTTGTGTCTTTGTTTCGAGAGAGAGCGGACCTGACCACAGGTTAATGCATTACCTTAACAACGTTTTCTTGCATTTGCATCTGGCAGGAGAGAATTTTAGTGTTTGCTTCTTCCATGGCATCTACCATATTCATTAACTGACGACACTCCTCTGTCTTGGCAGCGAGCTGCTGGCGGAGTATAGTGACAACATCGTCTTGTAGGGAGGAACTTGTCACCGTCACAGATGCTGCACTTTCTGCTACCTTGGCCCTCTTGGATTCTCAGACTTTTTGCCACTCGTGCTGCCGCTGCTTCTGGCCGACCAAGAACTGCTCGTACGGGTGGTCACTCGGGTTTGCTTCGGTCTCGGGACATTGCACTTCAGCAGTCTAAGTCAAACAAAATCACATGATTACCTTTTGATCAGAGCAAAAATTCCTTCGCGCAATTAACAACAACACTTCGGAGCTACACACGGTAACGGTTGAGCAACAACAGTACAAAACAGAGCGCAAAATCCTTCACAAAATTAACAACATTTTGGAGTTATGCAAGGTAAGGGTCGAGTGACAATATTACGAAGATTTAATTGGTGTAACGAGTAAATGGTAAATTTGAGTCAATCGCCAATAAAAGAAGTTCCCCAGAACTTAGATTAGGAAGTTAAGCGAGCCCAAAGAAATAGTCGACCTAACTGATTACCTTACTTCGGGCACCTTTTTTTCTTGGTGGCTCTGTGGTTTCTCGGATTTGTTCTGTCGCTGCTGGAAAATTCTTCTTGTACCATTCCAGGTCTTTCTCAGCTAACATTTTCTCGTCATCTGTAACATGGACGTGACATTACGGACTTGGTGTTACAAAAAATCATAACTGTATCCCAAATTGCTATTGCTTATGAGAAAGGATCACCTAACTAAAAGATATAGACTTCAAAACATACAATTGACACTTACCGCTTACAGCAAGGATCTCCGCTTGCACTTTCTTTCCCCCCCAGTTAACCTGGACAGACTGTCCCTCCACTAAATCGAGGTCTTTCTCGACGATGAAACAAGTTGACGCGATACCTGTTTTGCGTTCTTCAGGGAAAAGAAAAAGTGCTTTTGAAACACGTTTACTTGTTTGCTTGCACAACTGTCTTAGAGACATTCTGCGACTGTTGAGATTGAAAACTGTGGAGGCTACTCGCTAACACATGTGACTACTTTACTTTGATAACAGAGCCTATTTTTTATGTTACACTAAAGGTCGCGCGGATTGAAAATCCATTGTTTTCATTGGATAAATGAAGTGTAAGTGTTTTTATTGGTCCGCCGGAACTTGTGCGTGTTTGCATAATAAACAACTACTGACTGATTTAAAACAACAATACAGCTGTCAGAAGGCGTCATTTACATGGACTCCAGGCGTCTGGGTAGTTCTTTACCTGGTATAAAGGGAGAGAAGTCGAAAAAATTGTTCTTCGCCTTTGCAAAATAATAATTGTCCAATGTAACTGTAACTGACTCGCTGATTCGTTCTCGGCGAGAGATTCTTGCGCAGATAGAAAAAGCTGGATTCTTTTATACACGGTCGTTTATGGGAGTCTTTGTCAATTCTTTGTCTTTCAGTACAGCCCAAAAATAATGCACGCGCAAGAACTTCTTTTTGCGTCCGCAAGCGGGCAACTTCAGATTTAACCTACCGTCCGAACCGCCTAAGAAGTAACGGATGATTGCAGCCGTTCGAACGGCCAAAGAAAAAGTAAAGTACGGATGCGCATTTGATGAAACTTCGAATTCTTTGATCGGCGTGAGCTGCTGTTTGCATGTTCTACAAAGTGTTTATATCTATCAAAACATAAACAAATTTAGCCGAAGATGATTCTCACCACTTCGTCTACTGTTTACTACACTGTTTACAATTATTATTATTATTATGATGTGTCCCGGAGTCCCAGACCCGCGGCGTGAAATGAGCTTGTTTGAAATGGCTTTTTCTCTCCGGAATGTTCCTTGTGGCAAAGGCTAAAAATACATCGTATTTACTGGGAAGTGTAACCCAAATTTTACAACAAGCAAGCTTCTCAGTCGACGGAAACAAGCACAGGACTTTGCATGCATGACAAAAGCGTGACTCAGTTTTCACGCATTGTTAATGTTTGAAACTTAATGCAAATTCAGGGCGTCACAACAACATGATTGTTATCTTACCTGCTCAGTGCATGCTGCCATCTTACAGATTTCATTCAGTGGATTCTCTTCGAAATAAGAGGAATGCACAAGGCAGACTCATGAGATTTCGGTGTCCAGAAAATCATTTACAATGTATGTGCTTATCACAACCATAGTTATACCGGTAACGTTTATTTTACCGCATTGTAAACAGGGTAGAATTTAAGAAGTTCGCTTCTATAGGCGACTTTCAAGTTTCCTTGACTACCGTATGTTTAGAAACGCAAAATATATTTTCTGCAAGAGCTCTTCGCCTGCGATAATAACTTTGCGAGAAGTTTTTAAAATTTACAACATCGTAGTTCTCATTTGTTTACACAAGCAGCGGTTCAGTGTGAGCTTTGAACGAAAGTTGTCTTCGCTCACAGATCACGCAAGAAAATGAAAACAGCACTTCTGAATCGGCATTCGGAAGCAAAAACCGTTGGATCCCAGGCTAACTACACCGTAGCTCGATTTTTCTGCGTGGACTGTTTCTTCATGAGCTTCATTATTTGGAGATATTTTGTGATTGTCGCGTAATCTGCTAGCAGACTGTTCAAGTGATCGAAGGGCTTTTTTCCTCAGGTGACATGAACACGCGAGTACCCGAACAGGTTAAGACAACCGCTCGTATGCCTAGATATTTTTATTCCTGAATGGATGATCAAAGCCGTTCAACGTTTTACTGAAGTTGTTTGAACAGATGGATGTTCCAGCGAACGGGTGAGCAAGTCGTTCGAACGGTTGGACGTTTTTATCAAACAGGTGAGCAAGTCGTTCGAATGGTTGGATGTTTTTAACAAACAGGTGGGCAAGTCGTTCGAACGGCTGGACGTTTTTATCGAACGGGTGAGCAAGTCGTTCGAACAGCTGGACATTTCTACCAAACGGGTGAGCAAGCCGTTCGAACGGATGCAAATTTTTTTGAATGGATGACCCAGGTCGTTCGAACGAATGCAAATTTCTTTCAAACGGCTTCTAAACGGAATTCCGTTCGAAAAAGGAAAGTCGTTATAGCACGTTTTTGCGTGAAAGGTCACATTTTATTGCTTACACAGTGTATTAACACTGCATGCTGCCTATTTATTACTTACAGAGCTCCTCTTTCAACATAAGCACCTCTTCTTTAAGCTGGAGTATTTCATCATCTTTCTTCTGTTTTTCTTCTTTGCACCAAACATTTATACATTTTAGAGGTGGGTGTACTGTCTTTGGTCTTTTCCCTCCAAAGTGGGGATGCTGTAATTGGTTTCCCTGTTGTGGGGTAGGAATAACCATTAAGGAGTTTTCACTGTCATCGTCTGACCAATCAGACTCGGATGAGCCATCCACATTCACTCTTTCAGATCTGCTGCCTGGTGTTGCTACTAGAATGGACTCCTCAATGTCATTCAGCTTCCGACAAAGAAGTGACAGCTCTTCCTTCTTCTCCTCTGTAGTTTTACGCTTCTTCGCAGGTGTGGTTTTCTTGGCGGAAAAAGTGACATTGAAGGGTTAGTTAGGATTTAAAACACTAAAATTACATTAAGTACCGCACAAAGAATAAAGCATGAACACAAACCTTGTTTCCCTGATTTCCTCTTTTTGCCCTTTTGCTTTCTACGTTGTGAATTAGTGTTCTCAGCTGGTGCATGTTCTGTTCTCGATCAAGAGAAAATTATTGCTTTGATGAGTGAAACAAAATAAATGTCAGTCATTCTTATTAAAACTGGAAAAAATTATGTAGTGTGGCTTTTAAGTTTGTAACAGGTTTAAAGTGGCTTGTTTAAACCATTGACATAGCCATTTCTGGTTAAAACTGATCAATTGTTGCTTTAATGCACAAAGGGTTCCAGGCACTTTTCTTGAACGGGTCATAATACTGTATCTTATCATTTTGGCCATATGAGTAATGGCCATATGAGTAAATTGCCACAATGCCTCGCAATTACAGTAAAAGGTCAAAATTTAATTCTCACCCGCTGAATCACTTGAATCCTCTGGCTGATCAGTTGTTGAAATGTCATAATCAGCAAACAACTTCTTATTGGTTTTCCTCTTCCTTTTAGCACATCCAGTGCTCTGCTTTTTGGCACTGACTGATTGATCAGGGGTTATGCTCTTGCAGTTTTTATCTGCTTCACCCTTACTACCTTTTTATAAGAACAATACAAAAAGAAGCCTTCACAATGGGCAGCATACTTTCCGTGCACACTACATGAAGTATATGCATGATGAAATTTTACGTTCCGCAAACTGGTAGACGCTTGAACACTTTGGATGAAATCACTGTGAAAATTAATACAGCGTAAGAAGACCAACAAGGAAAGGGAACAATGCTATTTGGAGATAGATTAAATAGAAAGTTCAACCTGAAAAAGGTGGTTGCCCAGTCGAGTCGATCGGTAAAGCGGAAGACACTCAGCGGCATGACGAACCTTGGGTAAAAACTTTCGCTGGCCATTCTACCTTGTTATTAACAACTGGTATTTCAAAGTATCAAAACCTACCAGTCATAGTAAGAATTGTGCCGAGTAACCGGTTTCCGAGTATTTGAGTTTTTGCGATCGTAGGAGATTATACTAAACTTACCATGAACAGATAAAATTTTCCCCGTCCAAAGGTCATTCTTGTACTGCATAGAGACTTCAGTTCCAACTTGGGCCGATCCTTTGAAAATCAACTTCTTCACTGAAATCGCCTCCTCCAATTCATTTTCAAAAGCCTCCTCTCCTTTCTTTTTCCAAGCAACTACAACATGGCTTGCCGACTTTGATGATGACATACTGAAACAGCCGTGCAAGAGAATCAACGTATATTCCACAGCTAGCTATGATCATAGTGCAAACTAAATACGCATATCGTATTTTGGACCATCGTCCGTCAAACTTAAATTTTAACAACTTATGCTTTACAATTGCAAGCAATTTTAAACTTGTTTCGGTGTTAAGCTGTGCAACAAACGAACAAAGCAAATCTGTGTTTGATTGTTTCGGCCTTTTCACACCTCGTAAGATCTCTGGAAAAACTTTGGTCAGAAGCTAGATACTGATCGCTGTTTATGCTCTAAAGTTAAACCTATCTTTGAGCAACAGCTTGAAACTGCGGCCGATTCAAACAGTTCTATCATTCGAGCGGCTTGCGGCTTTTCCATGAAACAGATTCTCGTCTCAATTAATTGCCTTAATTTCTCTCTTTGATTTTTCCACCAAAAGACGAAAGATCGAGGTCAAATCACACCAGATCATGTCAAAGGACAACAAAAGACGGACTGGAGAAATCAGTATCGAGTGAAACATTTCACTTTTCAAAACAAAATACAACATTCACAGGGTATTGGGCCACTGCGACTTTTTTTTTTAATCCTAACATCTAAGAAAGGCTGTTTGCTGTCTTGCGCGCCTTGTCAGTTGTCACAACTCCTTTCTGGTGGTCTGGAAACAGGATGCTACCAAACCAGTGAAGCGCCAGAGAACAGAAGTTCATTTACAGTGTAACTCAAAGTTTTGTAAGGGCTATAAAGAAGTCCCAGGACTATTAGCTTCCCACGATCAGTATGTCGGCTTGTTAATTTTCACACTTTTGGTCAAGAGAATTCATAAGGTCAGGATATGTGTAGTTTTGACAAAAACATATCAGTGATAGTAAATTCACTGGAATTTACAACCAAAGTGAATGTGCACTAGCGGTTTAAGCCCAGTTAACTTTTACTTGAGAGGTTAGACTATTTTTTAAAGACTAATCTAGAACTTGCGATCATTTCTGTAGCTGATAATGTGGCGGGATCATTTACAAAGCTAATAAAGCTACAGCATTGACTAGTGCACAGTTTCTCGGCTGCTAATCGACTATCATTTTCAACGGTTGTTATAACCAACGTTTATAACATGTATTCCGTAATCACATTCGTAATATCAACTTAAGATTTGTTACAGAATACGTGGTCAGTTTGTGATCAATTCCCCCTTGGAGGCCGGAAACTTTGTGCGCGCTACAAACCACCACAGACATCAGTTATTTCGCATAGGTCCAAATCTCTAAGGATCATCGATACATAGCTTTCACAATCATCGAATCATAGTAATGCTTTTACGGATTAAGGTATGATCTTACCTGATACGTAGTAGACTTGAAAGGTTGACGTTGATGAAAATGAAGACAGAAGACTGAGAAGATTTGGTAAGAACGGTAGTTGAATTGATCGTTCAATTGACCGCGTGGTAGCCTAGTTCTGAGGATTGCCATTGTTCTCTTCCCGCCACAAATTTCAAGCTGCTTATTGGTTCAAAGATTCGTATCCAGTTTTTGTCAGTCACATTCTGGACTTGGTTGCTATGCTGTTTGCGGGTCTGCGTTTTTTCTAAAAGCGTGGACACGGAACGATTCTGGCTACAAAAAGTGGAGATTTCAAGCTTAAGGTGAGCCTTCGCGTTCAACTCTTTGGCGAAGAAAGAAACTTAAACAAAAAATTCAAAGCAACGAAGAAGAGGAGTTGTGTGACAATGAAATATTACAACAACAACAGGATTCCCAAGATCAAGATGCATGTAAACATGGACGCGGCACCACATCAAAGCTACAAAGCGGCACAGAAGTTGGTGAAATAATGCAGGCGATTCAAAGTGACAGAAGTTTTTCTAGCTTCTCGGACCACTTTTGTCTTAGTAAGCGTCATTTTTATTCTTTTCAGTCATGAGCAGAGCATAAATATTTTTGCGCAATTTTCATGCCATATGCATGCCAGCTTGTTGATTGAGCCTTTAGCTAGAGGAAATATCCCCATGTGGAGTTTTTTTTTATAGTCACAAAGGGCCTTGAATGTATTCCTGAGTTAGAAATTAGAAGTTAGAATTGTGGCAATACGATTTGTGTCAAAACATCGTGTTAAGTTCC
>NW_028301552.1:27017500-27035000 GCF_042242905.1 Orbicella faveolata
GGCCTTGTGGCTGCAGATGAAGCAGTTTAATGGCTACTGTGGGTGCTCTAAATGTAAAGAGAAAGGGTGTCGCATGTCATTGGCATTGAAAAAAAGGGCAGAAACAGACAGTGCCACATATACCCCTACAATGCTTCCTCAAGCAGTGGTCATGGTGAGGTCAGAAGGCATGGTGAGGTCAGAAGGCATGATGAGTTCAAAGAGCAGGCCATCCAGGTGATGAGGAAGAAGAAGGAAGGTGCCAAAACAGTGAGTAAACTTCTGTTAAATTGTTCCAGAGCATGTCACTAATTTTTCCGGTTGATGGAGGTAGTCTCCTTGGTAATTTTCATGAACAGAAAAACTCTGAAGTTCACATTTTTTAAAAAAAAATGACAATGACTTAATTCATGACTGTAGTTTACTACAATAGTTTATTTGTTGTTGGTATTTACGGCAGATAAGAGTCAACTGCACCACATTGTCAAATGTTAAATGAAAGAGCTTGTATATTGTATTTTCATGTAAACCCTAATCTTACTGAGGAAATAGTTTTCGTTTCATCTACAGTAGTAATATATTAAGCACTGATATACAGTGTTTTTCCACTCTCCTTTGTCTCCTCAGAATTATGATAAAGAGGGAGTTCTTGGTTTATCCTGGGCATTTGGAATTCCTACATTTGACATCATCCGTGGCACTGCCATTGATTACATGCATTGTGTATGTGAAGGTGTAGTGGAGCAGTTGTTAAATAGCTGGTTTTCTCAGGACAACAAGGACAAGCTCTTTTTCATTGGGAACAGAATTGAAGAAGTTGACAAAGAATTCCTTTCCATTTAACCTATAAGTGAGGTAACCAGAACACCAAGAAGTATTGTGGATAAGAAAGATTGGAAAGGTTAGTAAAGGGTTTCAGGATTGTGTTTGTTATATCAGTTTTGATCCATACCGTATTTTGTCAGGCTGAACAATGTCATTTACTATACCCATCACTTTGATATACATGAATGGGGTTTCTTGGGGAGGGGGGATTCGACTATAACAACTAAACTAGATTCTGACTCCTTGCATCAGTTTTGAACTTTCTAACTTTCTAACTTTCAACAATTGAACACATGTATATAGAATACATGACACATAACAGTTTCTGAAGGTGTGGAACTGTACATTGAGTTGAATTGATCTTTGATGTATTACTTGACTTTCCTTAGCATCAGAAAAAAAGAATTTTTTGCTGTTCTATGCTGTGCCACTTCTTCTGAAGTACCTTCCAGATGTGTATGCTCTTCATCTAATGCTTTTAGTCGGAGGAATATACAGACTGCTAAAAGAAACCATCTCTCTTGATGAAAGAGAAAGCTCTGCTTCATGTCTGAAGTTGTTTTGTGCACAGGCTTCTACTCTCTGTGGTATGTAATGTCACAGTTAAGTTGCTCCATTCGATGTTATGATAATCTTTTGGTTCTCAAAATTTGAGAAATCCTGAGCAAATTTCCTTTTGGGTATTTTTTTTTCTGTGAAGGTTCCATTTTGCTTAGTGACTCCTTCATTTTTTATTCTCTCGCTGTCTAGCTACATAAAAATTGAGTTACGTCTGAGTGTCAGATTTGAGTGAGAACATCATCAAACAGATTTCTTGCTACTGAATTGAAAACAAAAACATTTGCATTGTATGGTGTAAGGTAATTATCTTAGTATTACACACGTGCACTTTCATGAGCATGTTTACTAAATGTTGAAAGCCCTTCATATGCTACTTGCAGGTCCACAGTTCATGACATACAACCCTTGCAAAACAAATTTCTAGCTTTCTGTCAAGGTCTGGAAGTTTCTAGAAATTTCTAGAATGTGACAGCTTTATTCCAGAATCAAATTCCAGCTTTTTTCCAGAATTTTTTTTTCCAGTTTTTGCAAGTTTTGGATTCTGTCAAAATCTGGAAATAGCTGGAATTTGACACATCTACCAGTTGTTGCAAGATTTTGACAGTTTTTTCCAGGGTTGATTTCTTGCAGGAAACTGGAATAAACCAGGAACAGTTTACAGCTTATTGAGATTTAACAAAAATGAAAGAAATTCCCAGTATATTCCAGTTTTTGTCAGTGTGAATTTAACTCTTTTCAGATAACAACTGAAAGAAATGAGTTAACTTGTCAGCTTGCTATGTATTTAAGAAGTTTTTATTACAAATAAGAAAACTTACAATTTATATGTGACTGTATGATTACAACTAATGACCAATTACTTCATTGTTAAACAAAGCATTTGATTATCTTTTCTGGTTCTTTTTTGGAGTTATTTATAGTGGTGTACACTGATTATTGAGTGTATAAATATCTTACATGTTATTAACAGTTAAAATATTATTGATGACATACTTTGTTAAAAAAACCCAAGCAATTTCATCGGCAATGGCCACAAAAATTTGGAGCCCTAGCCACACATATGTGGTTTGGGTTGCCAGAAAGATAAAGAATTTTCTCAAGGATACAGTCCACTCCAACAACAGTGTAACTCTCATCTTCACCGGCAATCCTGAGTAGATGCTTTGGCTTATCATTCACAAAGAAAGGGTTCTCAAAATCTAAAACAATACGTTTAACTACAGCAAACACAGTTTTTAAGTTTCTTTCAAACAAAAAGTATTCAACAAAGGCCATGTAGTTTCCTCCATTTTGCTCTATAAGGACTGCAAAACCACAATGTTTTTTCATTCTTTCATAGATCCGTGAATAAATGACATGCCCATTCACAATCACACGCTTAGCTTTTAGAAAAACTGGTCTATCAGTGTAATTTGAATCAAGTTGTAAGGATGCCTGTTCATAGATCTCATTGTTTACTGTCCATTTTGTAAGGGCTCCAGCAACCTGACAGTTTGCTGCACTCTTCACATTCCGTAGGCTTCTCTCACCAGAAAGCATTTGCTCCACAAAAAATTGCATGTTCTTCTCAGAAATTAAATGACATTTGGTTCGAAGGGAATTTTGAGCATACAGCATCCAAATAAGTTGGCGACACTGATTTCCTGTCCCATGAACACTCTCTAGTAGGGCTCCATTTAAATCTTCAAAAGGAAAACACGACCACACCCAAAGTGGTCCCCATGCTTGTACATAAGTCACTAAATGGGCTCCAACATTATGCACATTTAGACTGCAGTTGCTATCACCATAAAGAACTTGGTGATTCTTGTAAAATTTCAATAAGATATCTCTAGCCAAAGCTAGTAAATCTGGTGTTATATTGTCTCCAAATAATATGTAAATGCCTTCTACTAGGCAAGCAAAATGTTCTAAGTACTTTTGAGGTAAAATGTCAATGAGGCAAGGGACAGAATAATAAAGCAGCCATGCTTGTAGTTCAGATGCCTTGAAATAAGCACGGCTTGTTTCTAGTTGCCTTGGAAGTCTTTGTATAAAATCAGGTGGTCTCATCTCTCTCAGTCTTTTATCAATAGCTTTTGTTTTGTGTCCAATGAACCAAGGTTTCTTGTGTTTTGTTGAAGACAACCAGAGATTAAGGAGTTGCTTTGTTACACCGAGTAACACGCCGTGCATATAGTCTGGAACAATTCCAAGTACCAAGTCAAACCAGGGAAGCTTTGCTAATGGTGTTACATCATGGAAACCTTTTACTCTATGACCACATTCCACGGCAGACAGGGCATTCTCTACTACACTTTCACTTGTTCTCAGTGGAGCAGGTGGATCTTTGAATGGATAGCTACGTACATGGCCTTTTCCTTGCTTAGTGACAAAACCCTCTTCTTCACATGTAAGGCAACCATTGACACCATTATGGTGACTCATGTACATAAGATATGCCTTACCCTGTAAGTCAGTAGTACCCAGTGAAAGCATAAGTTTTGGATGACATTTGTTTGTAATAGTAAAACCTTCATACTTAAGTCGGATAAGGTCATCAGTGAATATTTCAAAAAAGGTGGAAAACCTTGGTTTTCCTTTCCCTTGCCATAATCCCCAAAGTATCATGTTCTTCTTTGCAAATCGTTCCTCTGGGGGAAGTTCATTTATGGCAAGAAAAACAGGCCAAATATTCACCTTTGAGGATTTGTATAAAGGTATGCCATCTGTATTAAAAAGTAAAGTTAAATTGTCTTCTTTGGTGAGAAATCCTCCACTTTCCTTGTACCTCTTGTATACTGTTCCATCGACAATGTCCCTAATACTTGAAGAATAGTTTGGTGTGTTTTTGTATTGCTGAATTTTTGCCCAAATGCCAGTGCATTCCAAAAGTTTGCTCAACTGCTGTTCAACTGAAATAGTCACAAAATATAAGTTTCTCTGCTTTTTAACCTGGTTATGTGAATTTCCACGATAACGCAATCCTGTACATTGGTTTCCATCACTATCTATTGTACTACACTGATAAATAGTCTCATCCTTTGGAAAAATTGAGAAGCACTTTCCACAGCAATCATAAAGATTAACAATGCAATCTCCTAGTGTTTCTTTTATGTCACTTAATGTCAGAGATTGCAGGATGTTATCTTCTGGGGCAATAAGCTTAAGGAGATCCAAAAGATCAACAGAAGCAGAGCCACTCAATTTATATTTAGCAATGTACGATAAAATGATTAGGCTCAGTCTTTCCTTTTCAGTAATTGGAGGGATGTTGGAGGCACCTGAGACCACCTTTGATTTGTCCTGTTCTTCTCCATCTGATTCATCACTGGACGTTGGCAGATCTGTTTCAGATGACCTGTAATCAGTGTCACTACTCATTGAACAGTCTGAGTCTGATGTGTTTGACTCATCAATAAAACTAATAATATTTGAGTCAGAATCTGGGTGCTCAGAGTCTGAACAATAATTAGTAATGTTATTGACATTGTTCTTACTGTAGAAACATGTGCCTTGTCTTGAAGTTTCAATGTCCTCATGAGTGTCAGTAGTTAAAAAGATTTGCAATTCTTCTTCTGAGCTTGATTGAGATACATATAAGCTTGTAGCAGAGCTCGCCCCTTGAGGTACTGGTGATTCATCCAAAATAGATGAGCAATGTTCAAAGTCAATTTCTAAACCTTCCTCAAAAGAAACAGAGGGAGAGCTTTGTTCTGGGACAAAACAGCCATTTGCAGAACGTTTTCTTCTCCACAATGTTGTTCAAGAATTACCGGTAAGGGTCTGTTTCTGTTCTGGATCTAGAAAGTTTGTTTTACCATGAGTTCTAATTAAATGTGAGATCACTCGCTGCTTTGAAGAGAGAAAATTTCCACACAAACTGCACTTCCATTTAGGCAGGCCGTCAGGCGATGTAACACATGTGAAGTCTGGGTGACTGGCATGAGCAGAGTTCATATGCACATCGAGATTTCTTTTAGACACGAGTGACTTTCCACAAATGTCACACAACCATGATTCTTCGTCTCCGCTAGCCCCTCCTCGCAATCGCAGCACTGACAAGCCAACTGAAGGAATAAATTCAGTTGTTCGGTGTTCTTTACACGTTGTATTGAAGTCCTCTCCATCGCCATCACTACTGCAAGGCTTTTCCTCGATAGTAGACACGAGTGACTTTCCACAAATGTCACACAACCATGATTCTTCGTCTCCGCTAACCCCTCCTTGCAATCGCAGCACTGACAAGCCAACTGAAGGAATAAATTCAGTTGTTCGGTGTTCTTTACACGTTGTATTGAAGTCCTCTCCATCGCCATCACTACTGCAAGGCTTTTCCTCGATAGTAAGCTTACTATGATCAAGTATCAAAGCTTGAGTGGCGATTGTTTCGACCAAAACATTGTCACGAAAGCTCAGAGTCGTTAATGCAGTTTTAAATGCGGCCAAGTGTTGAATTACCCTGATATCCTTCAAATCGATCATTTTGAAATACTTTTTCGGCGATTTAAATACCGGAACAGCCATTCTTGATGTGTTGCAATTGTTGACTTCAAGGTCAAGGTCAAGGTCAACTTTATTTAGGCAGGGTGGCCCAATCAGCACTTGGCTGGTATCAAAAGGGACCCTGCGTAAATTAAGACTACATTAAATTTCTATACATAGAGATTAACGTTTACAATTATAAAAAATTAAAAATAAAAACTACTCTCTAAAATAAAGTCTAAGAAGATTTTTAAAAATGGGGAGCGATGTTGCTTCTTTTATTGTAGTGGGTAAATTATTAAAATGAAGCGCACCAGAGTATCTGAAAGTCCTTTTCCCTAGCGTTAACTTGGGTTTCGGCAAGTGCATGTCATTCCTTTTCCTCGTGTTGTAAGAATGAACGTTGCAATTTCTAATAAAATAATCCGACAAATATGGAGGAGCTAAATTATTTAAACATTTAAAAACTAAAATGCATTTGTGGGCTTTTCTTTGGGTTTCCAAATCCACCCACCCTAACATTTTAAAAGATCCTTCGGTTGTTGCCCTCCTTTGTATAATGCGTGCTGCTCTGTTTTGCAGACGTTGCAAGCTGTTACTGCAACCGATTGACAGCCCATCCCATACCGTGTTAGTGTAATCAAAAATCGGCTGAACTAAACAATTATACACGCATTTAGCAGCTTTTAGAGTAAGGTAGGGTCGTATGCGTGACAGCAGGCCGAGACGTTTTCTTACTCTCTTACAAATCAATTCTACATGTTCGTTCCATGAAAGATTCTCATCTAGTGTTACCCCTAAATAACAGAAGCTTGATACTCTGTCAATGTTTTTCCCGTGAAGCTCTATTTTATAGTCTGGACAGTGTTCTAGTTTTTGCCTAGTTCCAAACAGCATCCATTTAGTTTTACTCTGATTGAGTATCAGCCTGTTGCTTACTAACCATTTCTCAACATTGGTAAGATCGTTTTGAAGAACCTGCTTGATGATATCTGGACAGGAATCAGAGAAATATATAACAGTATCATCGGCATACATGCCTATTTGTGACTTCAGTAGACTTTGCGGGAGATCATTGATGTATATCACAAATAGTATCGGGCCCAGTATGGATCCTTGGGGAACCCCATAACTAATAGCTAAGCTCGATGATTCGTCTTGGTTGTATTTGACCTTCTGGGATCGAGCTGTAAGGTAGTCTTCGAACCATTTCAAGCTTTTCCCTCTAATTCCATAATGTTCTAGTTTGTGGAGCAGGCAGAGGTGGTCAACGAGATCGAACGCTTTTTTTAGGTCTATAAAAATAGACCCGGTAATCATCTGTTTATCCATTTGTTCTAAAATGTGATCAACAAAGTGTACAGTGGCTGTTTCAGTGGAGTGTTTCTTACGGAATCCTGATTGATGCACTGACAAGGAATGGTTTCTGATTAGAAATGCTACAAGCTGTGATTGAATTGCTCGTTCCATTACTTTAGAAATCAACGGAAGGACTGAAATCGGACGATAATTATTTGGGTCTCTCTTATCGCCCGATTTGTATATTGGAGTTACCTTCGCAGTTTTCCATTCAGATGGTATCATACAGGTAGAAATTGTTAAATTTATGAGGTAGGCGACTGGTCTAGATATTTCATTTGCTGCATCTTTCAGTAATCGAGCAGGAATTCCATCGAGGCCAGTAGCTTTAGTTGACTTCATTTTGAGCAATTCTTTTTGAACAAATCCGGATGACACCTCTTCAAGGACAAAGTCTTGTTCAACTCTAGTTGACATAACTTTTGGCAGAGTACAACGTTCAAAATGGCTGCTCAGAGAGTTTGCGATCGATGTAAAAAAGCCATTGAATCTTGAGGCTGTAAGACCATCACTGCTTGAAGGTATTGATTTGATTTTTTGGGGGACGATTTTATGCAAAGTTCGCCACATCACCTTTGGGTCTTTTTCATCTGCCAGTTGATTTGCATAATAGTCGATTTTTTCTTTACGCATTCTTGTGTTTATGGTGTTGCGTAACCGCTTATAATTGCTCCAATGTTGTTCTTTGTTTGTACTTAGGGCCTTTTTGTGGTGGTAATCACGCTCTTGCATAAGTTTCTTTAGATCGCTTGTTAACCACGGCACTGAATATCCACGTGCGCGACGCGTAACAATGGGTACGTGTTTGTCGGCAGCTGTTAGAAAAAGGTCTTTAAAGGCGTTCCAACTACCCTCTGGTGTTTCTTCGAGTTCGATGATTTCCCATGGGATGTGTTTTAGGTCGTCACGGAACAATGCTGGATTATAATGTTTATAATTTCTCGTTTCAATAATTTTTGGTGGAGGGCGTTTCATCCTGTGTAGCTTTCTTACCCCAAAAATAGCACTATGGTCAGAAAAACCAACTGGTACAACACCGGCGAAATAAAGTTCTGGCCTTGAGGTGAAAAATAAATCAAAGTTCTGGTGTGCTGCGTTACTCTTGTAAATCCTTTGATTAACTGTTTTAGGCAAAATGACTTGGTTATCTGTTGAAGGTGTTTATAAGATGTTGTTGATTTGGAGAAATCAACATTTAAGTCCCCCATGAGTACCGTTTCCGCACCGATACTCTTAAGGTTGTTTAGGGTCTTCTCCAAACTCGAATTAAAAGCGGAAATATCCGAATTTGGTGATCTGTAAATAGAGCCAACCAACAGCTTCTTTGATTTCGGTTGAGACAATTCAAACCAAATTGCTTCTAAATCTGCACACATTAGTTCGGGATTTGCTTTGTCCAGTCGATTGAAGCTCAGGTGTTCAGCGATGTAAACTGCTAATCCACCCCCATGGCAATTTCTATCTTTCCTCAGTAAATTGAAGCCTCGAAGCCAAATTTCTTCGTCTGAAAATGACTCATCCAACCATGTTTCGTTTATTGATAGCACATGAGGTTTGTGTGTTTCGCAGAACAGTCGAAGCTCGTCCACCTTATTTCTTAGACTGCAGATATTCAAATGGAATAGACGCAAGCCCCTCATTTCACGATGTTGAATAGGCCCAGGGCCTGGATTTAGTTGTATATCATTCGATAATAAAATGACATTTGCAATCATGGCTGTATTTAGAAGGCGTATAAAGCGAATCAGCTTCATGGTCTTCGTTGCGTTCGCCATGCTGGTTGCGAGGGATCTCGGAGTTGACTTTGCTGGATAAACGTTGAGCTTCACTTCATTTGCGTCTTTTGTAGCCATAAGAATTTGAAGGTTACTGTGTTGGGTTCCTTGAGGGCAAAACTTCGAGACTTGAGCAAGGAGTAAACATATTATTAAATAAAATGTAAGAGAGCTCGCAAAACTCGACCGACCCGCCATCTTGACCACATGCCAAGTACAGCCATGTCGCGGTATGTCGCGGTATGTCGATGAAGCAAATATGAAATTTCCCAGCAGCTTGAAAGAGAACATGATGCTCGTAACTGCACAATAACATCTGGAAAAGTCTCAAAAAATAGTTTGTTGGAGACTTTGGATACCTCGTCGTCTAGGGAAACGTAACAATCGCTTGCTGTAGCTTCGAACGTTTTGTTCAAAACCGCCATTACTGAAACGTCGCATCCTACTAGATAACGTGATGCAAGTTGGCTTTTGTAAACAAATATGGTGCCGACAGCAGTGTCGCACGTGTGAGACGTGTATGAAATTGAAACGTTTTTCAATTTATTTTTTGGCTGATGACTTTGATGCCATGTTTTTCTTCTTAAAGAGACAGTGTGATGTTAAGCAAAAGTTACTCAGCGAACAAGAAAATCGATCCGTTCAACATTATCGGAACGAGAGGAATTTCGCACGTTTCATGCCAACCAATCCGAAGATGTGCTATTCGTCCGACACTTTTCCCCACACTTTGAAGTGAACCTCGTGTATTCAAATGAAGAATACAATCAAAGAAAAAGTTCCGCCAGATTTCCATTCGGAAGCATCCTATTTGTGGTCTTCGTGGTTTGACATCCATATCTCCTCATGAGTTTGGCGCGATCATTGGCGTTTTAGTTGCTTCATCTTCATCTTTAGTGTGTACAATAGCTTCGATTCCGAATATGCCGAAACACAAGCACGTTGTTGTTGACTGGGGTTCGTGGGGGATTGATGCGCAGAGTTCTTCAAAGATCATCGTTTCTGATCCCTTCAATGTGAGCGAAGGTGATGAATGTTCCATACAAGGGACTGATCCAGCAACAAAGAGAGCGATCTTGTTTCATGGACATGTTCTGGGGATATTCGGTGAGTAATAATGTAACTTGTAATGTAACTTGTAATGTAAACTTGCTTTCCAATTTCTTGTTTGCTTCAAATGTTGAGTTTAAGCGGAGAGAGCCTTGAGAATTTTGAACGCCGACTGAAGCCGGTCAAAATGACCGGCAGTCTGATATTTTTCTCAAGGAAACCCATCCAAATCTACCTAGCGATCCAGAACTTTATAGATCGCAAGTCTAACACTTGGTTCACGCTCGGCTCAGAAAACGAGACCACAGTTTGTAGTAGATCTTTTTCAGTTCGACTGCAGGTCACGGTTTTTAAATCACTAAATGACCGGCAGTCCGATACTCGTGACAAATTTAAGGAATCGAACGAACCGATCCATGCGTTTGTAACAGCATGACAATTTTATTTTTGTTCAAGTAAGTTTCATATTTAAGCTATGTTAAGGGTAGAAGTTACAGTTTAAGGACGAAGCGATAATCGATCGTCACTGTAAACCAAAGATTAGACAGAGACCTCATTCACGTCTGCTACAAATTTCCCGCCACAAGCAAACGTCATGCTTGACAGGAAATCAGAAATCAGCTTGGAAAATTTTTTTAGAAAAATGTCAGACTGCTGGTTATTTAGTGTGTCGAAAACCTTGACCGGCTGCCGGTTATTTAGCCACAGCAAATTTTTCAAACGGTTTGCTAAACGTGTATTAAGGCTACAGTTAAACTTTTGCTGATCAGTAGCTGAAATACATCTTTATTCTCATGTCGTTTTCTCTGAATCTTTTCACCTTTCCTTACTAAAGGTATTTTTTTTTAATGTAAGCATTCGACAAGTTTGAAAATTTACGATTCAAAAACAGTTTGTATATAGGTATTTTAACTTAGACACAACCTACACATGTCAGGTAAACCAATGTTAGGTAAACCATGTTAGGTAAACCAATTTTGCACCATGTAAAAAATTTAGTATATCGAAACTAACTGATGATGGAGTGTATATGGAAACTAACTGATGAGTGGGCTAACTTTATGTTAGCATACGAAACAGAGCTGTATTAAACTCCAAATGTACTGAAGATCTGAGTAGTCTCTCAACATAATTGGTTAAAAAATTTAGTACGTTTTTTAGTAGAGAATTGCATGTAATGATGAAGAAATATTATCCAAATACACCAGTTGATCTAAGGGGGTGATTACATGGTGAATATCGTCCCAGTTAAGGGTCCATTAACTGGTCTTTTCGAGCCATTGCTAAGGAAAATTAATTCTCAAATAACCTCGCCATTTTTAGTTACTTCAGAGTTATTTCATGTGTTTTAGCTTTCTCATCATCAGAAACACTAGTGATGATGTCATCAGGGCACATCCATGCATGGTCATGTCACTAATTCTGAAAAAACGTAAAGGCTCCTAAGTATATTACTTTATCAAGATTTTAATTCTCATGTTGCTTTGCATAGATTTTGTTTCAATTCTAAGAGGTCAGATTTTGAGAGAATTTCAAAATATTGAAAAATTTGTAACTTTCTGGGAAAAGCATAATTGCACAAAAGGAAAAGACCCTATTCATAAATGACTGCCAATTTAAAATTCTTTTGTACGCATTTAAATCAGCCTAAGGAGTGGAAGACCGCCTGGCGAAGAATGTGTCACGAGGCACAAAGAAGCTAGGTAACAGGTAACAGGTAACTTATCTCGTTTGAGAGTACAAATTCTTTTGAATTATCAACTGCATGAATTTGTAAGTTATTTAGTTGTTTTTATTTTCTGCGGTCTGGTTTACACAAGTAACTGGAAGTGAAATTTCACCTCCTTGGCAACACATGCAAGCACGTAAATGAATTGGTTAATGGGCCTTTTCAGAGCATGCATGCCTGAGTTCTCTTTTCAGCCTGGGCTGCAATACCTTTTTTATTACATGAGCTATTACGCAGGAAGAAACTTTCTCCATGTAATCGCCAATTTTATTTCAAGCAGATTTGTCCTGGAATCCTTATTAAAATCCCAGCCCCCTAACAGGGCTAAAATTTCAGCCTAGGCTGAAATTTGCTTTGTGTCACCCCCTATTAGTCTTTGAAAATCAGAGAGTAGGAGCAAATTGATAATATTAAGGACTTGTTTTCATGTTTTCAAATAGATACTAAAAAGGAAGCTGAGAACAAAGTCACTGAGCTAGTTAGCCCTGCAGAAATTGGGGAAGAGGAGTTGACCTTAGATCAACCTCGGCCTCGCCGAAACCCTAAGCCATCTAAAAAGAAGCTTGCAGCATTGAGGGATGCTGATGATGACATTACAGATAAAATGCAAAAGTCAGTGGTATCTTGGAGACAGAAAAATGTGAAGAGAAAAGTAGATGTAGAAAATGAGGATGAGACGAATGCTTCGGGAACAGAGGAAATGAGGTCTCAAAAACAGAAACGTAAAAAGGCAAATAAAACAGAGGTGAAAAGTAATATTTCAGGGGTTGCTTCAGGGAGAGAGCAAATGGTGCCCCAGAAACAGAAAAGTACCAGTAAGGAAAGGCAGTGGTAGAAAATCATGAAAACAAAATTGTTGCAGTAGCAAATGCTAAAAGAGTACAAAATTTTCTTTTGCGAAGGCAGCATTTTGCTGCAAGTGACAAGAATACTTCCGACAGAACTGAAATAATCGAAGTTGAAGAAGGAGAAGTAAGTGGATCAGAGGACACATCAGATTTTGCACCTCAAAACCAGCAGTCTTTGAGTGTGACAAACAGCTCACCTCCTCTCCACCAGTCTTCAGGTGACGACTTCAACTCACTCCAGCAACAACAGTCTCTTCAGTCTTCTGGTGGAAACTTCAACTCACCACAGCACCAACAGCCTCTTCACTCTTCTGGTGGTAACTTCAACTCACTGAAGCACCAACAGCCTCTTCAGTCTTCAGGTCATAACCTGAACTCACCTGAGCACCAACAGCCTCTTGAACAGTCTTCTTGTGGTAACTTCAACTCACCCCAGCACCAACAGCCTCTTCAGTCTTCTGGTGGTAACTTCAACTCACCGCAGCACCAACAGCCTCTTCAGTCGTCAGGTCGTAACCTCAACTCACCTGAGCATCAACAGCCTCTTCAGTCTTCTCGTGGTAACTTCAACTCACCCCAGCATCAACAGCCTCATCAGTCTTCAGGTGACGACTTCAACTCAATCCAGCACCAACAGCCTCTTCAGTCTTCAGGTCGTAACTTCAACTCATCCCAGCACCAACAGTCTCCCACCTTGGCCAACAAGTCACCCCCTTGCCATTGTGGGAATGTTGACTCCCCCCAGCAGTCTCACAATTATCAGTGTTCAGATAAAAGATACAGTGCACCACTCCAGACCTCAGATGGTAAATACATGTATAGCTTACCTCACCATCCACAGCATACAACATTAAGAGCATCTGCATCACCACATTATGATCAAGCCACATCACAGAAAGGATTCTCATTCTTTCAGAGCTTACAGCACTGCTCTGACTTTGACGTGTCAGATTTAGATCTGCCAATGAATCCCGCTCCTCACCTGGAAGCAGGAAGCCACACAATAAGAGATGATATCCAACAGAGGGAACCCTCATTCAGCAACCTGCAAACAGCATGCTCAAGTTGTCAGCCTCTGCTGATGTCACTTAACAAGAGACTTGGTAGCCTAGAAGCTGAATTTGAAAAACTAAAGAGAAAACAAAGAAAGGTAAGTGTATACTGTACCTAGAATACACTGATCAGTTTTGTTACAGATTGCTTTGATTATCTACAAACTTGTATAATATACAATATAGTTACATTATGTTTGATGGATATATATGGTAGTGTGTTACATTGATTATATGGTAGTTTTAAGTTAATGATGCCGGAGAGCAGAGACTAAAAGACTGTCCAAAATGAGCAGTTGCGAGAAGTGAAGCTTCCAGGGCAGCTGTGAGATCATTAAGGGCCAAAAAAGGAGGGCAGTATCTTCTGAATACACCAGGATGGCAGAGGGTGTTTTATAGTTCCTTTACATTTAAATTGTATAATTATTCATGTATGACCCTCCACTTAATTCTTATGATTCACTTTATTGTAGTACGAAGAAAGGTTAAATACCCGGGAGGATAATTAGTTGTTTCTAATCAATAATTGAAACAACTAATGAGTAATTCTTCCAAGTTCATAAAAATACGGACAGATATTGAGTATTTCACTCAGGCTTATAGTCAAGTCACTTTCTTTTAAGTGTCATATCCTTCTTAACTTTTTTCAACACATTTTCCTAACAGGGAAAAGCAGTATTGGATGAAAATGCAGAGAAAGAAAATCCAAATGAGGAGAGATTCAATGGTATTACAAAGGTATTACACTGAAGTAATCATCACTCTCTGTACAAATAAATGGACACTTTACGAGATAAACTAAATTTTCAGGTAGTTAAGAGATTGATTCCACCTGTTCACTTTAAAATGAGTTTTCAGGTCAAACTGATTTCAGACTAGTTTCAATATTGTTTTTCATTTTTTATGGATTATGGTACAGCAGGTAATAATATGGTCCAAAAGAAAATGTAAATCAAACTAGCTCAAAATCACTTGACATGGAGTTCATAATTCTTTTAACTACAGCACACGGTGACACCCATGCATGTGCAGTGTACACACCTGAAATACAGTATATTTAATATTACAATCTAACAAATTGTGGCTGGGTATTGAACAAGTATATTTAGACATCAATTTGTACCCACTGAGTTCTATGAAGTAAACCATAGTCTATATAGTAAATGACCTATAGACTCCTTTCAGTTAATTCCTAATCTGGAGGAGCATTTGAAAGGTTTGTTTCTCTCAGCAGAAAGAACAACCATTGTTTTTCCTCCAGATTGGGATTTAAATGGGTCTACATGCATCTTGTCATGAGACTATTATACTATTAACATTATTATATGACTTGCGGTTGTAGCCAATATAACCCCCATTCTGATTGGCTAATACTAGGGCATTGTTCTCCCGTAATGCCCACCAGCCGATTATGGTCGTGCAAAGCCCAGCAAAAAGCCACATAATAAACAAGTTACTAACCTTAAACATTTCACCTTTATGGGAAAATCTCAAACCTCAGCCTTGCCGTATTAACCTCGCTATTGCTCGGTCAATACAGCAAGGTCTTGGTCTGATATTTTCTCATTAAGACCTCACTCTTGGTTAACAAGTAGTTAATATCAACTTTCCTTCTCTGTATTAGGAGGCCTTAGTCAGGTCAATTGAGGATTCCTCAGACACAAAGTCAGCAGTGGAGGTCCTAGCGAAGCAACTCTTTACAAATTATGAACTGCAAACTTCATCGATCACTGGCTTTCAGTGCAATAAAGATTATCAAGCAAGACCAGGACTGAGTCCCTCAAGAAGGAGCCTTTTAGAAAGTGAGTTAATTGAAAAGCTTTTGTGTTATTTAAGGTGGCTCAAAACAGTAATATTTCCGAGAAGCCTGGGCACTAGGCATCATGCGATCACCGGAGGGGTCGCCAGAAAGCATGTGAGATTTCAAGTTTGCAAAACTCACAGCAAACATGGGGACACAAGGCCTACTTCGTAGAACTTTGTTTCCACCTAGTTTAGTGAGCTGTTTGCGATATCACTTATTTTTATCTTCGAAAACATCCATCCTTCAGGCAATTTCAAATGAAAATTTAAACATTCTTTTAAACCGCTGTGCTGGAATGTAAACGAAAATTGTGATTGATATTGCAATTGATCACGTCGGCTATCAAGCTAAAAACCAGCAGGTTTTCTTCAGGTTTTCTTCATTCTTTTTATTACGCCAGTCTCACCTGCAGGTATTTATGGTACTCTTCTTCTACCGCTTATGCTGCTAACGACAACAGCAAAAAGAAAACACTATTCGCGGGTATTCATGTTTATTCATGTGGAATTGTGGGCTTTACTGAGCAGCGGACTGCCTTCACACATGTGCCAAGTGCGATGTTGCAATGCGATCTTGCACAGTCAAGATTTGATTTTGTGTGTAAAATGCGTGCTAAAAATTACTTATCCACAAAGCTAATATCTCGAAAACTGATCCGGTTACCCTACTTTTTTAATGCAAAGAAAAAGTCAACAGCAAAAGCAGAATGCATGTGCGAAATTTAAAAAAAAAAACTGTGGAGTGGAATTTTTCCAATTCTGAAATTTCCTTTTTTTAAATTTAAGCAAAATCTACTCCACAGAATTTTTTCTAGTTTTTCCTGTTTCTTCTTCTGTGTGTAATAAAAAGATTTTTAGAAAAAAAATATGGGGTCTCTGGCTTAGTTTTTAAGATAGATGCAATCAATGGCAAAAAGTGGGTCAACTTTGTTGCTATGCAACAGAACAGTGCAACCTTAATTTATGACTTAAACACAATGAAAGGTACAGTAGAGAGTTACCTAGAAAAAATTTGCCAAACCATTCAAAACAACTTTCTACATATCCACATGTATCTACATGTCAACTCTCTCCAATGTCAAACATCTACTTGAACAATTACTTGTAATATCATAATTCAATATCTCCTTCATTACAGCATTTGTTATGTAATCCTTAAAATTTATGATATTTGATTTTTTAAGGCTGATTTTCATTTGCTTGTTTTTCTTTTATAGGTATGGTGTTGAAGAAAGGCTTTCCAGCAGCAACAAGGTCATCTGTGAGAAAAGATCTTGGGCTGTTACTAAAAAAGGCCAGAGCAAATGGAGCGAAAAAAGATAGGAAATAGACTGTAATTTGCCTCATGAAAGTTTTAAATTGTTTTAAAATAAAAAGTTACTGTTTTGGAACTGTTTTGACTCCTGCATTTGTTGGGCATGGGACTCCTTTATTGAATAAGGAGCTTGGTAAAGTTCATGGCAATTGCCCTGTGTTGAATTGAATTAATTTCTAATAGCTGGCAGGAGCTGATATGCTATAAGGAACCAGCTAAAACCATCAGAATTATATGCTGGCTGGGAAAATGCGCAGAAAAATCCTGAAAACTGGAATATCCTAGCAAAAATTGGAAATGAATACATTATCTCTGCCTGCTTTTATTAAGGGAATGCAAGAATTTTCTAGAAAAATCTAGAAAGCAGCATCTGTAATAACCTGGAAAAAGCTGGAAAAATCTTACTTGATCCTGAATTATGATTTCTGGAATAAAGCTGGCATTTCCACCCTAATTAGCATGTTTCATTAACATTCTAGATTTTTCTAGAATTTTCCAGAAAAGAAAACTGGTAAATTCTAGAAATTTCTAGAAATTATTTCTGTAATATTCCTAGAAAAATTCTAGAAATTCCTAGAATATTCCAGATTTGTTTTACAAGGGAATGTCCATCAACTGTTACACTTGAGAGACTGTGTTGAAGATCTTGGGCCTCTTTGGAGTCATTCTTGTTTTTTCTTTGAAGACCTTAATGGAGATTTCCGTGATTTATTTCATGGTACACAGAATATTGATGGGCA
>NW_028301552.1:27040000-27055000 GCF_042242905.1 Orbicella faveolata
CATCCTCCAATGATATGATTAAATCTCCATCGACAGTTTCTGGAACAACACCAGCACCATGCTCCAACTTGGCGGCGTACATTACCCTTGCCTTGTCGTACAGGGTTTCGTGCTCTAGGGCATACTTGTGTGTCACAATCTAGATGTTTTTCTAATGACGAATATTGCTGGAAGGACTTGACACACCCCTCCTCTGGACAATGAAACAGCCCACTTCTTTTCTCACTGCTTTCTTCATCACTGTCTTTCTGTTGCTGAAGCCAATTCTCTTGTTTGCTCTGGGCATTGTCTGGCTTTGACGGCTTCGAAAGAAACGTCGGAGCTCGCATTATCTGCCAGCTTGTTTAAATGAGGCAGAGGGCTACTGCTTGCTTGGCCAAAATTGCTCCAGGGTAAAAATTTACCGCAGCCAATTCCATACCCTCGCCACACTTGCATACCGTCGTTACTGTATTCAATGTTGTTAATGAAACTGACTCCTTCCCACTTCACTGGTGCTGACTTTGCAGTAGGTTGCAGACCACTCACTGTCACGCTGACTCCAGCCATTCCGCCAGATGACTCGATAGCAGTCATCATTTGTGAGGCTGTCTCGATGTCATGGCCAGTATTGACATATATTCTCATGTGACTTTTTATTGTGGCGGCCTTACGGTCACATGAGCCTTTTCCGCTTTGGGGGTCTGAAAAGTCAACGCGCTTCAGATTGATTCCATGTTTGGTTGCCACTCGATGGACCGATAGTAACGTTGATGCACAATGATAGCACCCGGCGTTATCTTGCCTGAGATAAACAGAGTTTATTTCTGGCATGATTTCCTTAAGTTGAGTGAAAACATCGCCAATAATGGCAAGAACGGTTGAACTATCCTGAGTGCAGCTTTCAAAACAATGCACGAAAGTTAACAATTCAGTTTCATTATTGGCATTGTTTCTCATAGCTACACTGATATGCCAAGGAATTCCACGCTTCCCAAACCAGTCGCTTTGACTTTCCCGGAAATTTTCTTGGCAAAAACTTCATTGCCCAGTCCATAGTAAGAAAAACAGACTTTGCATCCAGATTTTCAAGAATTTCGTGCCTTGCCGCATCCTGGTTTATAGACCGAAGAAGGTGGGCCTTCCAAGCTTGAATATTCTGTCTCGCCTCTGATATTTTGTACTCCATCTCGTCTCGTTCTTCATCGCAGTCAACGCTACCAAGGACTTCCTGGATTTCATGGAATACAGTAGGGAGTATCTTGCATCTGTCACATCTCGCATTGTGCTCGTGATCACATTTCTTGATGTAATCATCGTCTTGGGGATAGCTTAGAGCATAAGCACGACAATGATCAGGGATCATCGACTCACTTGAGACGTGCACCTTTAAAAATAGAGAAACAGAAAACAGTTGCTTTGACAACCTGACACAAGGTACCCAGGCAGGGCGTGTACAGGCTAAAGACGAATAACGTCGGGTCTCTATAACTGCTCCAAATGTGTTTAATATATATTATGATGTGTCTGGTAGCAGTCCCATTTTGTAAGACTTCGTCATGACGCAAAAACAGAGGCATTCTCGTCTTAGGAGGCCACGATCCTTTTGGTCAGCACCAAGAATCGCAACCTCTGCCCGGATCTGACTTTTTGATCATGCGCAGAGATTCGTTTCGTATTCTCAGCTAATACGATTTGTCAAATTGGAAGGGAAGTCCGTGAATCAAGGACTTCCCCTGTTGGACCAACCCAGAGGTCATGATTCTTAATGCTGACCAAAAGGATCGCGGCCTCTGGGACAAGAATGAAACAAGTGATGAAGCTATTGGTTCCTCTTGGGTTTATCCAGTTTAAAAATTTGTTCAAAATTATCGTCGTCATTGTCATCATCATCATCATCATCATCATCATCATTATTATTATTATTGTACTGAGTTGTTTCTACTTACATTGTTTAGTAAAAATTGTAAATCATGCATATGAACGTAACAATTCAGCTGCCTTCTGGAAAGTGGGTGAGGCCTATACTTCACATGATAATTATAAAATATACGCCTATATCATAAAATGACCACGTTTTAAGACAATATGCATCAAATATGAATAAACTAAAGCATTGGGAGGAATGCCCAGGAATTTCAGAAATGTTCGCGTTTCGGAAATTCAATAATTTTCGGGTTTTCGAACACTTTCCAATAATATTTCCATACCATTTGCACCCCTTGCGAAAGTTCCGTAACTCTTGGTTGAATGGAAAGTTCCCTCGGGCAACATCGACTTTACGAGTAACAAGATATGACTGATATTTTTCTTCCGTCAAACTAAAGCTAATGCACTCGTTGAAAACCCTTACCTTGTAGTCACCTTAAAGGTGGCGTTTAGCTAGTTGAAGTTTCTCTTTCTGTACTTTGGCCCGCATGAAACCTTTTCCATAGTCATCTCCAAGTTTGTCAACTACCTTTTCCAATTCGTCAAAAGCTTTGGCTCCAGCTGCTGAAACATAGTCCAAGCCCTGCAGGGATTTCCTCGTGGAAGCGGAACATACACTGAGAACTTTGCATAGCGTACTGCGCCTCTTTGGCGTAAAACCCACATCTTTGCAGTAGCCAAGATACTGCAGCACAATGTGCTCAGGGATGAGACTTCGTACAACATTGGAAACCTTTATTTCGGCGTTTGATGAAAGCTTCAATGTTTTCTCACCAAAAGGCAGATCTTGTATTATGTGAGTACTCGTAATAAATGCCAAGAAATGATCGAGCTTCTCAGGGGCAATACACATTCTCGTGTTTTTAACGGAAGGAACTTTGGAGCCTCGACCATGGAGCAATAGATGATGTCTACCTATGTTAAAGCGATACCTGGACAAGTTGGGTGTCCATCTCTGCAAATCCTTGAAAGTCAGTTTGTCTACCATGATGGACAAGATCTGTCTGCGAGTGCTCCAGTGAGTCGCGTTGCTATAACATTCGGTTAGACATTCCATCAGGGATGAGTCGATAGTATTTTCTTCAAGCTTTGATTTGACGAGTGAGGAGAGCAGCATCTCAGAGTCCTCAGGGACAATTTCATTCAAACAAGCATTAACAGTTTGTCGTGCCTTTCGGGTATAATGCCATTTTGTACTTTCGGATGCTTCTATCCAGGGTTTATCCAAAGAATGGCGGATTGGACTAATATCCCTTGAAGCGAGGAACTCGTTCAGCTTTTCTCTTGGTGACTCACTTTTTTCTTCCGAGAAAGACGGTTCGTAAAGACTTGCTTCAAATGTGGGCCCTGACTTTGAAGTGAAAGAGACTTCATGAGGCTCCTCTTCCATCTCTTCTTTCACTTCTTTCTGTATTGAAAAATGAAAGAAATTAAATACTCCAAATTTCCTTAGATATTTCTCCTCTTAAAAACGCTTTACAATACATCATGAAATAAGACGAGAGCATGCGTGAGCCCGTCATGGTTGGACGTGGTTTCTGAGCGGAGCTTAAGTTTCCTTCTTTTATAATATTTCCTTGGTATTTTCGACCTTAATCACATCTTGGAGTGATGCTATGTAGTGCCAATTTCAATGAAGAAGACTAGTGGGAAACATAAAAGAGGAGAAAGAGGTTCATTGGAAGAAGAAGATAACGTTTCGAAACGATGCAATATGGCGGATAGTGTCGGCGAAGTACCAACTGCTGCAGCCACTCAGCCCGAACCAAACCTAATTGACATCAAGGAGATGCTAGTTGAAATACAAACTACAGTTGCAACGATACTCAGGGAAAACCAAGAACTGAAGCAAGAAATTCTAGAGCTGAAATCCGCCCTAAATGCCAACCAAAGGGAAACGGAGAAGCTTAAAACGAAACTTACCAAAGCCGAGAAAGCAAATGACACGTTGAGGAACGAGCTTAACCACACAAGAATGAAACTAAAAGATCATACTGAAGAAATGAATAACTTAGAAGAAAAATATGACGCCCTGGAGCAATATTCTCGTAAGAATTCGTTGGAAATTTTGGGCGTACCTGAAGGCGCGTACACATCAACCGACGAAGTTGTTATCCGTATTGGAGAAGCCATAAACGTCGATATCAAACCGGAAGATATAGAAATATCACACAAACTGAAAAGAAAAACCACTAAACCCGTAATTGTCAAATTCGTGAGCCACAAAGTAAAATCTCTTCTCTACAAAGCGAGAACCAAGCTTAAAAACGTGAAAACCTCTGACGTATTTCCAAGCTATGCTTTCGCGTCTCGAGAAGACCAGCGTATATTCATCAACGAGAATCTTACGAATTATCGAAGAGAGCTTTTCTGGAAAGCAAACAAGATGAAGAAAGATAACATGATTACCAGCACTTGGACAATGGATGGAAAAATATTCGTAAAGACATCGCCGAGCGGAGCACCGGTAAGGATTTATTGCGTAGAGGACTTAGACGATCTCTAAACTGTGTTAATATCAAAGGACTGCTAAATAAAAGAAGGGACTACGGACTGGATTGCTAAGCGAAGGAACTCCTAAAATAGGTCTGTTTTTTAAATTCATTATTGGTAATTTTTTTGTTTTGTTTTGTTTTGTTTTGGTGCTTACAATTGTTAATACGAGGGGGAATGCGAACCGAATTTTTTATTCCAAAAATCTATCCTTAAATGCATAAATTACACCTACACAAATGTTCGGTAATTTCATTGAATGTGAGAGGTCTCAGAGATACGGTTAAGAGAAGGAGCATTTTTACGTATTTGAAAGATCAGGAGGCCAATTTTTATTTTCTGCAAGAAACGTTTTCCAAAGTAAGCGACGAAGCCGTTTGGAGAAATGAATGGGGAGGTGAAATTTACTTTTCTCACGGGACTTCTCATAGCAAAGGTGTTTGTATCTTGATTAATCGAACGGTAAAAGAAAAAGTGACCTTCACATCCAGTGACGCGGACGGTAGAATAATCTTAATCAACCTCACTTACAACGGTCTAAAATTGTCATTTTGTAATATATACGCGCCCAACGACCACACACAATAAGTAAGTTTCATTCAAGAACTAAATTGTCTCTTAATTGACAAATCGGAAATTACAACTCTTATAGTAGGAGGTGATTGGAATTGTACGCTATCTAAAAAAGACAAAAAAGGTGGTTCTCCTTGGAGGCCAACAGCATATAGGAATTTGGTAAATATCACCATGGATACCCTTGACCTTGTCGACATACAAAGAACTCGTTATCCGAATGTTAACAAGTTCTCTTACAGGTCTAAAACGTTAGGCGTGAAATCAAGGATAGACTTCTTTTTAATATCCAAGCACTTGACAAAATTTGTTAAAAAAGTGGACATCCAAACCTCAATAGCACCAGATCACAACACGATATTATTATCATTGTCGTGGCCGAACGAGAATCCTCGAGGACCGGGTTTTTGGAAATTCAATAATTCTCTATTAGAGGACAAGGAATACAAAACCAAAATTCTAGAATTATATCCTCAGCTTCGCGAAAAATATAATTATGTAAATGACCAACAGCTGTTTTGGGAACTGATTAAAATGGAAATAAGAAGCACAACGATTTCGTTCTCTAAAGGAAAAGCACAGGCGATTCGTAAGCATGAAGTGGAGATCAAACAACAACTTGATGAGCTGGATAAAATAATCTGCAATAGCCAGAACCTTGATAACATTGACGGAATTCTTAAACAATATGATGACCTCAAAAAAGAACTCCAACATCAATATAATAATAAAGGTAAATCTGCAATCTTCAGATCTAAATGCCGCTGGGTAGAAGAGGGCGAAAAAGCCACAAAATACTTTTTTAATTTAGAAAAAAGGAACTATAATAGAAAAACTATCAACGAAATTAAATTGGAAAATGATGAAACAACTACTGATGAAACACAAATTCTATCAATGATCCGAATATATTATAGTAATTTGTATAATTCTCAAACAACAGATGCACAGGATAGCTTTGAAATGTTTACCGAAAGCATGGAAATTCCTAAACTAGACGATGCAGAAAGAGATGCTTTAGACGGTCCTTTGACTTACGGAGAATGTAAAAAATCATTGGAGACTTTTGAAAACGGAAAATCACCAGGCGAGGATGGTTTTACCGTAGAATTTTATAAGCATTTCTTTGATCTTGTAGGAGCAGATCTATTAGCAAGCCTGAATGGAGCATACGAGCATGGGAGGTTATCGGTCTCTCAGCGTAGAGGCATAATTACGCTTTTACCGAAAGACGACGCTGAATTATTGCTTTTACAGAATTGGCGACCAATCACTTTACTTAATGTGGATTACAAAATTGCATCAAAAGCCATCGCAAGGCGAATTGAGCCAATGCTCTCAAAACTCGTACATCCGGACCAAACGGGCTTCATAAAAGGAAGATATATTGGAGAAAATGTAAGATTAATAAGTGATATTATGGAGCAAACTCAGGTGAACAACACTCCAGGTATATTAATATCAGTTGATTTTAAAAAAGCTTTTGACTCACTGGAATGGTCTTGTATTCAAAGTGCTCTCAAAAAATTCAATTTCGGTGATAGCTTAAGAAAATGGATCGAGATCTTCTACATGGACATAGAAAGCGCAGCTTTGAACAACGGTTTTGCAACGGACTTTTTTAAACCCTCTAGAGGAGTTAGACAAGGATGCCCACTCTCGCCATATCTGTTTATCCTGACAGCAGAAATACTATCAAACAAAATAAGACAAAACTCAACCATAAAAGGAATCAGAATTTTTGGCTCAGAGATCAAACTAAGCCAATTTGCAGACGATACCAACTTATTTTGTGCTGATGTGGCTTCTGCTGAACAAGCCCTGAAAACTATGAGTGCTTTTGGGAATTTCTCTGGATTAGTGCTCAACGTAGAGAAAACAAAAGCATTCTGGTTAGGGAAATGGTTGAATAATAGAACCAAACCACTAGGGATGAAATGGATGAATACTCCCACAAAATTACTAGGAATCTATATTTCCTATGACGAAAAAGGTAATAACCAGATGAACTTTAATTTGAAAGTACAAAAACTGCAGACAAATTTAGACATTTGGAAATCGAGAGGATTAACACTCTATGGAAAAGTACTGATAATTAAATCTTTGGGGTTATCTAACTTAATATACTCAATTTCAAATGTTAACGTCCCGAAGGAAATAGTGCCAATGGTAAAAGATAAAATGTTTCGTTTCCTTTGGAAAAATAAGAAGGACAAAATAAAACGGACTAGTATGTACCAAGACCTTTCCTCGGGAGGCTTACGGATGGTTGACATCGAACTTACGATAAAATCGCTCAGACTTGCATGGATCAAAAGACTTCTCTTTAGAGATAACTGCAATTGGAAAGTAGTACCGGACTATTTTTTTAACAAACACGGAGGTCTCAATTTCCTGCTTCGATGTAACTACGATGTCAAATATTTAGGGCACATTCCAACATTCTACAGAGACATACTTATTGCATTTGATGAAATCAAGACTCTGTACAATTATGATCAAGGAACCGAAACCATTCTCTTTAATAACAAAGAAATCTTAGTTGATGGAAAACCGCTATTTATAAGGGAATGGTTTGTCAAGGGTATCCACACGATCCAACAGCTTTTTAATGAAAACGGTCAATACCTAACTTTTCAAGAATTTCATGCTAAATATCATTGTAACACAAATTTTCTCCAGTTCTATCAAATCTTGAGTGCAATTCCTGTGAGCTTGAAGAACAGAGCGCGAGTCCTAGGGCAAAACTCGATCTTTAATTATAGAGAAAACTGGAAATCTTTTTTACTGAACGAAACTAATCAAATCAATTTTGAAACGTATAAGGCAAGAGACTATTACCGCCTACTTCTTGTTAAGAAACACCAATCACCTCATACTGGCCCGGAAAGATGGAAAAGAGATATTTCAATAGACACAGAGAATTGGACAGATGTCTTTAAAATGGCTTCAAAAACATGCAAAGAAAATAAGTTGAAAGAATTTCAATTCAAACTTATCCATAGGATTGTCATTACAAAGAAAGAACTCTTCAGATATGGGATAAATACAGACAGTGACTGCATCTACTGTGGTGAGCCAGACTCTATAAATCACACCTTTATCGACTGCGAATTTACAAAAGCCTTCACATGCAAAGTCATCAATTGGTTTAACACTCAGAATGGTTCAAACTTTAAGCCAGATACAAAAGAAACGCTTTTCGCCACCTTTAAACACCCAACATATATGGAGCTAGTGAGAAAATTCAATTACACCCTCCTTTTTATGAATTTCTATGTGTATATAAGTAAACTAAACAACAGTTCGCTTGTACTACCCGAATTTATTGCTAGAATCAACTATAAATACAAAGTTGAAAATTTGTAAATTAACACCGAAAAAGTACTCGTAACGTAACAATGCTCGTCACAAACTTTATAGACTAAGTTACTTTTAATTGTATTAAATCAAGATTAGAAACTGTTCCTCCTCCCCCTTCCCCGCGCTACGAGTTGTTTGTTTGCTTTTTTGCTTATTTTGTAATTTTACATTTTCCTTTCCTTTTATTGTTTTTTTCTTTCTCTTTTTATTTCTGTTTCTTGCTTTTTATCCTGTTTAATTTAATTGTAGCTAATGTGTGCTGTCAGAATTAATTAATTATTTTATGTTATTCGTTTTCCTAATGTAAGTAACACCTGATGTAAATAAGTAATGTACATTGTAGTATCGGAGTAGCCATGCCAGAGTACTTTGTTATTGTAATTTTTGTAATTTGTGATACGTGTAATTTGTTAAGACGTGTTACTTTAAATAATAATAATAATAATAATAATAATAAAAAAAAAAAAAAATCAAAAAATCAAAAAATCAAAAAAAAAAAAAAAAAAAAAAAAAAACATCATGAAATAATTTAAAGTTTAAACTGTAGGTAACACGAGTCTAGAAAAGGACCTAATTATATTGTTTCGCATCAAGGTCTTGTACATAGTCTTCTCATATAAACACATCCAAAAGCTAAGGGATTTGTTCCTGGGACAAGTCTCTGAGAATAGTCTTCCGAAATATGTTGAAAATTATGCGTGGGATATAGAAAAAAAGGGTGTTCGTCAAATTACAGTTAGTCTATGGTGGTGGATCCAGATGCAACGGGTACAGACCCCTCCCCCCATGAGACCAAATGGTTACGTTATTTATTATTGACGACGCAGGTCTGCTCAAGGTTTACTATAAATACAAGAAATGTGTGTTCCAAGGCTTCTCAAGAAGAATGACAGTAACGGTCGACCGAAATTGATGGTTAATATATTATAACGTGTAACCGCTAGTTATTAACCGTGAAATTACTTTAACAGCATTTACTGAACACATGTTTGAATCTCCGTTTCAAAAGTCATTAAACCGTTTACATTGTGCCGTTTGCATGCTGACTGCAAGTATTAATAAAAGAAATGTGGTTGAAGCATACCAGAGTAAGATTTTCCATCTCTTCGACATTGACAGCTTCCATGGCGACAGATGGTGAAGTTACAGTGCTAGTGGCTGCCTCTTTCTCGTCTGTAAATAGGGCCCTTAGGGTTTTTCGACATGTTGCGCAAATACCTGAGAAAAAAATCACTAGCTGTTAGTAGTTAAATATGCAATTAGAAAAAAACAAAAATAAAACTGAATCCAGGCGACTTGAATAAAAAAAGCGTGCAAAAAGTCAATTCACCTGAGCCAACTTGAAGAAACACTCCTGTCCTCTTTAATATGATTTGAGAATCACGTTTCCCTATTCCTCTGTCACACTTTGGCCAGCTTCTGTCACTTTTGCCGTGATTTGATATATCAGATGGAACCCTGCACCTCGTACTAGACCCTCTGGTCCACCTCAAACCAAGCTTTGCACGATGCGAGGGACATATTGTCATAGAATGTATGTTAACAGGAGGAGAGAATATGGCTGCTCGGCTAAGAATTAGGTCAACTTCGTCTTTTGGCCCGGAAAAACCAAAACTGGTTGAATGGCTATCAATCCGCTTTGAGCAGGTTAGTAGAGGTATGATTACCGTTTCCTGCCTCCCCTCCAAAGTTTCTTTGCCGCAGTTGTCGATTTCAGTTCACCTCGTTTTGAATTAATTTGCGTTATCTCGCTAAACGAAAAACATGTTGTTACTGCCGAAGAACAGTATTTTATTTTTGTTTTATTTTGATCGTGACGTTTCCTGTCAATGACATGAAGTAGCTTGCAAAACTTTGTAACCACCCGGACGGACTCACGTGGAACTGATTTTGTAAAACTTGGACGTGTCTTTGGTTATTAAAAAAGTGTTAAAATCAAATTTGTTGTCGTTATGCGAGTTCATTGGGGACTAAAGAAGTAGCGGCAACATTTTCTGGTCCTTGAAAGCCGGATTAGAACGAGCGAATCGAAGAATTTGGAATTTGGTGTGGCGAAGATTTTGGAATTTAGTATGGAATCGACCGAAGCGACTGATGGCGGTCGCCATCTTGGCCATTTGGATTCAGCTCGTACTGTGAGTACTAACATTGTTACTTTAAAAAACAAATGGGCAGCCGTCAAAAGAAGGATCACGAACACGTTGAAGAAATTAGAGTCCACCGTCGCACAGTATGGTCGAAAAGCGATTATACGTGGATATGTCAACAACTTGCAGGAATATCTTAACGAAGCGAAAGGCCTCAATGATGAACTCGTCTCAGTGATCCCAGAGAACGAGCACGAAGCCGCAATAGATTGGTATGAAGAACAACTCGATAGAGTCGAAGACGCTAAACTTCAGGCCAACGCACATCTTGACGAGCGAGCAGAGGAAAGTTCTAGCGGATTAAGCTCGGTGAAATCATGGAAAACTTCTTTGACAAGAAATGTCTCCCAGGCGGCCGAAATTCGCGCCAAAATTACTTCAGCAGAAATTAAAGGAAAACAATTTGCCTTGGAGGAACAGCGAAGAAGAGAGGAGTTCGAAAAACAACTGGAGGTTAAAAGGAAACTTGAACTTGTCCAAGATGAAGCTCAAAGGCTAAAATTCATGGCTGAAGAAAGAAGAAAGACTCAGGAAGCCAAGGACGAGGCTGCACGCCTCGCAGCAGAAGCAGCAGTGTTACAAAAGGTACAAAATGAAGTTAATGATCCGGAAGCTTTGTCTAATCGATTGCTTGATTTTGAAGATGATTCATTGAAATTTGTTCCATCATCTAATCTTGATGAACCGTTAACAATAATTCCTCCACTACTCCCTGGTTTGTTGCAAGGAACTGGAGCAAATCATGGAACTGCATTGCCACCTGACAACCCTACAAAAGTTGTTACACCTTCACCTTTGTTACAACAGCCAAAGTCAGCTGTTTCATTTATTGCACCTCAGGGCACGAAAAAACCTAATGAAACATTGCCTTTGTATCACTCGTGGATTGGAGATTTACAAAGTGGAGTACAGCATCCAGCTTTAACTAGTACGGACAACCGAAAAACAACCATTTGTGGTCATTCTACTCGTGACTCTCTTCCAAAGTTACGCCTAAGTAAGTTTGATGGTGACCCTTTACACTGGTCTGATTGGTCCTCAATGTTTAAATCAATTGTTCATGATGCTAATCTGTCCCTTAATGGCAAAATGCAACATCTTCAGAACTCTGTTATTGGTAAAGCTAAGTCTGCAATTGAAGGATATGGATACAGTGGAGATTCCTACTATGAAGCACTGAAAGAACTGGAATCCAGATTTGGCAAACCTTCCCTTGTTGTGAAAGTCACACTTGACAAACTGAAAAAAACAGCTCGATTACAAAATGACAAACCTCAAGAAGTGAGAAATCTGTCAGATGTTGTGTCAACTACTGTGTGGACATTTAAGAAGTTTGGATATGAAAGTGATCTGAAAGCAGAAGCTAATGTTTCCCTTGCCGTTGACAAACTGTCCCAGGAGCTCAAAATCAAATGGAAGGACAACACCAAAGCTACCAAACTGCAACGACCTAGTCTTGATGACTTCAGTGTGTGGTTAAAAGGTCAGGCAGATATTTATGATGATTGTTGTTACCCAAAAATGTCAAGTAAGTTTCCATTCCAACCTCATAAGAAACCTCGGTCTGGTGGATCAAATGGAATGACTGAAAAACAGAACACTTTCTCAAGTAACATTTCACCTCGCCCCAGGCCAACAAAGTCCTCTTGCATTATGGGTGATGGGCAGGAACACAACTTATCTTCTTGTCCCAAGTTTAAGGCTCTAAGTGTGGAAGAACGCCTAAATGAAGTACAGAAACATAAGTTGTGCTTTTGTTGCCTCAGTCCTCGACATTGGCTTAGCAATTGTTCAAATCAAAAACAGTGTGGTGTAAATGGGTGTACGCGTTCACACAATGCTCTGTTGCACAACTTGAGAAATGTTTCGGTGGAAAGCAGTGATGCAGTGTCTGCTATTAACCCAGTAGCACAAGCCGAAGTTGGTTCGTCTACTGAACATTCTAACACATCTCACAGAAACAGTCACACCTCTGTTCTGTTACAAGTAGTACCAGTAACCCTCTATGGTCCAAAGGGATATTTCAACACATATGCTATGCTGGACACAGGAAGCACTTGCAGCTTGCTGTTAGTAGATGTTGCTGGAAGACTTGGTTTGGATGGTCCTTTGGAAAGTGTGGTCTTAAATGGAATTCAGAAAACATCTGAGCTTATGACAAAGCATGTTAATGTACAAGTCAGCCGATTGAATGACTTTGGTACCCAATTTGATGTGAATGGAGTTCTTGTAGTTGATCACCTGAATGTGCCAGAGAAGAAAGTGAAACTTGATGAGCTACAAGAAAGATGGCCACACCTATCAGACTTGGAGCTGACTGAAGTCGTTGGGACTCAAGTCACTTTGCTCCTTGGTAGTGATGTTCCGGAACTTATTGTTCCCCTGGAAACTCGACATGGTCCAAAGGGTTCCCCTGTTGGTGTTCGCACTAGGATTGGATGGACTGTTACTGGTCGCTTAACTGGCTATTTTCAAGAATGTGAATCTGTTTGTAAAGTTCATGTGGCGACTCCAGATGAGGAACTCAATGACACCGTAAAAACTTGGTGGCGAACAGAGAACTTTGGTTGTCGTTATGACAATGATACCCAGCGCTCAGTTGAAGATGAAAGAGTCATGAAATTCTTGAATGAAAGTACACGTAAGGTGGATGGTCGTTATGAGGTTCCTTTGATTTGGCGTGATGACAAAGTCGAACTTCCTGACAATTTTGCTGCAGCTGTTCAACGTCTGAATTTTCTGGAGAAGCTTAATCGTAATCCCGAGTTGGCAGAAAGATACAGGAAAACTATTGACATGGATATGGAAAAGGGATACATCAAAAAGCTTACTAAGGAGGAAGCAACTGCACCAGCCATGCGCAAATGGTACCTTCCTCACCACCCTGTTCTGAACCCCAAGAAACCTGAGAAGGTTCGTCGAGTATGTGATGCCACTGCAAAGTTTCAAGGCTCATCATTAAACAGCCAACTTCTTAGTGGCCCAGATTTGCTGAACAACCTTGTTGGAATTTTCATGAGGTTTCGAGAAGAAAAGGTTGCGCTTTCAGGAGACACTGAAGCGATGTTTAACCAAGTTGCTGTCCCAGAAGAAGATCAAGCTTCCCTTCGATTTCTGTGGCGTCAATCTCCTGAATCATTGACAGAAGTCTACCAGTATGTGCGTCACATATTTGGAGCCAAATGTGCGCTAACCTGTGCTAACTATGCTCTGTTGAGAAGTGCAGAAGATAATGAGAAGCAGTTTCCGAATGCTGCCTTTGCCGTAAAGCGAAACTTTTACATGGATGACCTTTTCAAGTCTGTTAAATCAAGTGATCAAGCTCTGGAACTGCAACAAGAACTTGCTGAAATGCTAAACAAAGCAGCTTTTCACTTGACCAAGTGGATCTCTAATGAGACAGAAGTGATCGAGCGAATACCAGAATCGGAAAGAGCGCCCTCTATCAAGGTTGTGGAGGAAAGCATCGTAATGCCTATGGAACGTGCTCTTGGTGTCGTTTGGGATACCAGCTCAGATTGTTTTGTCTATGAAGTGGTGAAAAGAGACATTGCGGACACGCGTCAGAAGATTCTGAGCTTGATAGCATCCCTCTTTGATCCGATTGGATTTCTAGCTCCATTTCTGGTCAGAGCAAAAATCTTCCTCCAGCATGTGTGGCAGTTAGGTATTGGATGGGATGATGCACTGCCACCAGAGTTTCTAAAGGAGTGGTCCAAATGGCAGGAAGAGCTGGATGGAATTGCACAGTTTCACATTCCCCGTTTCTATCGTCACATACCAGACAACCCGTCTGTTATTGACCTTCACATCTTTGGAGATGCCAGTGAACAAGCATTTTGCGCAGTGACTTATTTCAGATTCTGCTATGTCAGTGGAGCAGTGTGATGTGCATTTGTTACGGCGAAGACTCGGGTAGCCCCGAAGAAACCCTTGAGCATCCCAAGGCTTGAACTGCAGGCTGCTGTTTTGGGTGCAAGATTGGCTGCTGTAGTGATTAAGGAACATGATTACATCATTGATTCCACCTATTATTGGACAGACAGCAGTACTGTGTTTCAGTGGATTCGTGGAGTGTCTAAGCGCCACCCCGCCTTTATTGCTAATAGAATTGGAGAGATCCTGGACAGCACCGAACCCAACCAATGGAACCACTGTCCTGGACAGATAAATCCTGCAGATGATGGCAGCAGGGGACTTCCAGTGAGCTCTATTACTTCTGGGAGTCGTTGGGTAAATGGCCCTGCCTTCTTACACTTACCTGAAGAGAGATGGCCAAAGGGAAATGTAAAGCTTGAAATTCCCAAGCCGTCCGATGATGACCCACAAGCCCAAGAAATGGCCATTACTTGGACTGGTGTGGTGAAAGGTTCAAAGAACGATTTCTTATCTCCAGCGAAATACTCATCTCTAACAAAGCTTCTCAGAGTAACTGCTTACCTGAAACGGTTTATATATAACTGTAAGCACCCCAAATCTGAACGTCACATTGGTTCTTTGTTGGTTGAAGAGATGG
>NW_028301552.1:27060000-27142500 GCF_042242905.1 Orbicella faveolata
ATCGTTAATGCACTTGGGGCTGTACCTAAAAAGGACTCGAATGAATTACCGATGATCATGGATTGCAGCCGACCGTTAATGGCAAATACCAACTCATACATGGATTTAGAACACTACAAGTATGTTACTGTTGATGATGCAGCAAACCTCTGTCAACCAGGTTGTTGGTTGGCAAAAGTTGACTTAAAACACGCTTACAGAAGTGTTGGTACTCACCCCGACAGCTGGCGAGTTACAGGGATGTCTTGGTGTTTCAAGGACTCTAAACATTCTCCTACCTCTATGATAAGCGACTCCCGTTTGGAGCCAGGGCCTCTCCAATGATTTTTCATCGCCTTACACAATCAGTCTGTCAAATGATGGCCCGAAGAGGGTATACTGTGTTGGCGTACCTGGACGACTTCCTCATCATTGAACCAACTCAGCTTCAGTGCAAAGCAGCTTTTGACATTCTACTAAACTTACTAGAGTCTCTTGGCTTCACTGTCAACTGGACAAAAATTGTCTTCCCAGCCCAATGTCTGGTTTTTCTGGGAGTTGAAATTGACACTGTTAAGTGTGAACTCCGCCTCCCAGAGGATCATGTATCTGAGTTGTTATTCGTTCTCAAGGAAACCAGTTCAAAACGTAAATGCTCCAAGCTTCACCTCCAACGACTCATTGGCAAGCTCAATTGGGCAGCACGTGTTGTTCGAGGGGGCCGCACGTTTCTCAGGCGTCTTATCACCTTGGCAAATGCTGTTAAATGCCCGCACCACCGTGTTTATTTAAACCTATGTGCCAAAGCTGACCTCCTGTGGTGGACCTCCCTCTTACCTGCACACAACTGTAAAACATTGTTCCCCTCAGCAACCCCAGAACTCCCTACAGCAGTGCTTACGGATGCTTCCCTGTCTGGTGGGGGGTGCATATGGGAAACTGACTGGCTGTATGTTAACTGGGCCTTAGACTACCCAGCTCTCTGCTCTCTGCACATCAATTACAAGGAGACACTCACAATCATTTTGGCAGCCCATCGTTGGGCACCCTTTTGGTCAGGTTATCAAGTGGTCGTCAAGTCGGACAGGCAGGTGGCTGCAGCTATCTTAAACAAAGGTTCAACCTGTTGCCCAGTAATAATGGACTGGATTCGTTCGCTGTTTTGGCTTAAGGAGTATTACAATTTCAGCCTGTTAGTCAAACACATTCCAGGAACAACCAATACCCTAGCAGATAGTGTTTCACACCTTGACAATGTACACTACTGGCCAACATTCCAGGCATGGCTCTCCGAATCCCCTGTATCATATGATTTAGAATCTCACACGTCTTCATTGTCTCTTGCACTCCTTAGATACAAAGGATCAGCAGCAACTTGACCGCGAAGTCATCAATTTCCGGCGTCAAGCATATGCCCCTACTACCAAGTCCACCTATATGAGTCAAATGCGCTCATACCTCTCCTTTTGTGTATACTATGGTTACCAGCCTATCCCAGCATCAGTATCAACCCTTAACCGCTACACAGCCTTCCTAGCAAGATCACTTTCAGCATCCTCCATCCCAGCCTATTTGAATGCAGTTCGCATCCTTCATCTTGAACATGGACTTGCAGACCCAACCAAAAACAATTTTCAGCTGGCAACTATACTTCGGGGAATTAAACGTATAAAAGGTTTAATAGTATCCCAAAAGAAACCAATTACGCCTCAGATCCTGTTAGCCTTCAAGAATCACTTAAACTTAGATGATCCTTTGCATGCAACATTTTGGGCAGTCTGTCTGGTAGCTTTCTTCGGCCTCCTACGTAAAGCTAACTTGCTATGCAGAGGATTAACACATTTCAACCCATCAAAACACCTGCGTCAAGGGGACATCTTCTTTACAGACTGGGCCATCATTATCAACAGATGGTCAAAAACAATCCAATTTAGTCAGCACATACTGACTATACCTTTACCACGCATTGCCCAGCACCCACTCTGCCCTTATACAGTTCTCAAGCATGCTTTCAGCTTAGTACCAGCCTCCTTATCAGGCCCAGCCTTTGTCATCCCAGCTTCAACCAAGGGAGGTCTGGTCCCTCTGACGTATGGAAAGTTTAACTCCCTACTTAAATTATTGGCAACCATGATGAACTTGGATCCATCTAACTTTAGCGGACATAGTTTTCGATCAGGTGGGGCCACTCTGGCCTTTCAAGCTCAAATCCCAGCAGAACTTATCAAACGCTTAGGAGACTGGCAGTCAGATGCTTATAGATCTTATATTCACATCCTAGTTAAAGACAGAATGCAAGCAGTTAGTTGGCTGGCTTCATTTGTTTAGATTTTCTTCCTTGCTCTGTTTTTCGTCTGGGGCTAGGTCGTTCCTCCCTTGGGAAAATTTCTATTAAATGGAAGGGATCACTTCCGAGCCCTTTCCAGTTTACCCCAGACTTTATTGTTGTTATTTTGTTTCTTCGCCTTTCGTTTAGAGAGTTAAGTCTAAAATAATAACATTTATTTGTATTTAACTCTGGAGGAAGGGGGAGAGGACTGGTACTAGTTTTCTCTGACATGCGCTCTACATACTTCATTCGCCATGTGCTTGTGCACAACGTAGCTTCGCTCCCCCCCCTTCCCCTCCCTAATTATTTGTTGTTGTTATATTCCTTGTACATTTGCCTTTTCCAGTTTGGATCACTTCCGAGCCCTTTCCCGTTTACCCCAGACTTTATTGTTGTTATTTTGTTTCTTCGCCTTTCGTTTAGAGAGTTAAGTAGAATATTAATATCAATGCAACACAGAAGCATTTCCTATTTATGGTTATGGTATACCAATGTAGATATTATAAATTCTAGAAAGAAGCCTGGGACTTATATCTTTCATAGAACTTTTTGAGAAACTTATATTTTGAAGGGCTTATTATGACACTGGGGCACATTCGTTTATTTTAAGTGACAGCTGGGAGACCACAACTTGTGCCTCAATGTAGCAAGATTTCAATAAAAACACAAGTTCTTGTTAGGTAAATTTTTTGCAGTTATAAGGCCCCAGGGAGGGCTTTTACAATATGTAGTTAACAGATCATTAAAACATACACGCATATGTTGTGACGTATGAAATTAAGAGTGCATGCCTGTAAAAATTAGACAAATTCTTAATTTTGCGGCAAGGGTCGAAAATTTGATTTCGCTCATATTCTTATGGTAGATAGGCTAGGGCATGACAAAAACTACTGGATAGTTTTTTTGGCAAAATATCCTTTTATTTCAAAGAAATATGCAAATTACCAACTTCCGTTAAAATCGTCATTTGATGCACCATTTTATTAAGCAAGTTTGAGAGCCTCGCATGCAAAACCACATCATTCTTCCATCTTTAAAACACTCAAATATTTTTGTGCAATGTTTAAATGTGTACTGGGTTGGTTTTAGGGAATCCTTTTTTTTTTTTTTTTAGTGTTTACAGCACCTTTTAATCCACAAAAATAAATCTAACACATTACAATAAAAAAAGAGAAAAAAACAATGAAGATGGTACAAAAGGGAAGAAAACGAAACAAGTGTTTCAAGTGTATTGTTAGGTTGATTATGTATAGCATTACTAGTATGTGAGAGTGAAGATAAAGAGCAGATTGCTGTGAAAAGCTCGTAGGTGACAGCGTATGTACGAGATGGTTGGCAAAGTTGATAGCTGCAAACGCTTCAGAGGAAGTGATGCTATCTATCAGTAGGTATATATTCTGCAAGAGGTTCCCATTTTTCCATATCGCCGCTTTTTGTCTCCAACTCGAGCCTTGATTTCAGAAAGCGTAGATAATGTCAAAGTTAGGGGACATTTCCTTAGATTTGGCTAGCCAGATATGATGTCGAGCTAAAAGAAGGCAATAGTTAATTTGAAGTGCAAATTTTGACGTTTCCGGTTTCAGACCAAAAGCTGTAATGTTTAATAGGGTGGAGGTTTTGGGCATTAGTTTTATACTTTGCAGCCATTCTGATACTCTTTTCCAAAAGTTAGATGTCTTGTGACATGTCCAGAAGAGATGCATTAATGACTCTGGGCCTTCTTGACAGAAGGTGCAATTATCATTTGCCTTAAGCCCAATTATATATAGAAAGTCATTAGTTGCTAGACGTCTGTGTAAAAATTTAAACTGGAATTTGATCAGTTTGGTACTCCTGGTGCATCGTGATGTCAAAAGGTATGCTGAGCTCCAGTCGAGATTTTCATTTCTTGAGTAGTTACAATCTAGAAGCCATTTCATTTGGCTGTTTTTTGGAACTTCGCCTTTGATTCTTGTCAGAATTTTGTATACGAGTGAGCTTAATTTTTTAGTCTCTAAAAGCTTAGTGCAAAAAGGCTTGTACTCCTGACTATTATCATGATCATCCACTTCTCTACGGAGGGTCTTTACAGCCGATATTATCCCGTAATATTTAAGAGGAGAGACACAAGCTGTATTTTAATTGAAAATCATTCAAAGAGAGAAAGTTGCTGCTCCCTGGTTTTTGCAAATGTTTCACTTTTGTAATTCCTTTTGCACACCGGTCCTTAAAGAATATTGGTTTGTTTGCTATTCTAATTAGAGAGTTGTGCCATAGGCTTTGTTCTTGAAGCTGCACCTGGGATTTTATTTGTTGTTCGAAGTTGACCTCTGCCCAGACCTCCAAAATTTCTTTGAGAAATGCATCTGTAGCTTTAATAGACGTTGTGGTGTCTTTAACATTGAGATTGCCAGCAAAAATATTTTCACGACCATAGTGTTTTAGAGCCAAATCAAAAAAATTTTCCATTTTGCGTTATTGGTGGTATCTAGGTATTTCTTGATCCATGTTGTTTTTAGAGCTTTGTTAAAAGAAATAAGATCAATCATCTTTAGGCCTCCATCACAATAATTATTTATCATAATTTTGCATTTGATTTTGTCTCCCTTTCCGTTCCAAAGAAACTGATAAAACAGCTTGTTGATCTGATTTAAAGCATTGTAATTCGATGGCAAAGGAGATAGCAAATAAACTAACTGCAACGCGGCTAACGATTTCAAAACAGTAATTCTTCCCAGCAAGGTCAGTCTACAGTACTTCCAACAGCTAAGGATTTTCCTTATCTTTTCCACCTTTTCATCATAGTTTAGCAGAGCAGCTATTTCAGGCTCGACTGATAGCCACAGTCCCAATGTTTTAACTTTGGATTCCGGCCACTTTAATTCCTTTCCTGGCAGAGAAAGTTTGTCATTTCCAATACTAGAACCAATCCAAGGGGCTTCCGTTTTCTTCTCATTGAGTTTCAGACCGGAGGCTTTACTAAATTCATCTAACATGCTAAGGGCAGAGAGAAGAGCTTGTTCTGACCTGTCTAAAATCAGTGTAGTATCGTCGGCATATAACACATATACCTTTTATGTTCACATTGTTTCTGATTGCTTTGGCCAATACTTCCGCTGAAAGGATAAATAAATAAGGAGATAGGGGACAACCTTGTCTAACACCTCTTTGGATCTGAAAGAAATTACTGGACCAGCCGTTATTCAGAACACAGCTTTCCGTTTCACAGTAAAGAGCCTTTATCCACTTAATGATCGATGGACCAAAACCAAAGTAGCGCATGCTTTCGTAGATGAAAGACCACTCTAGTGAGTCAAAAGCTTTTTCGAAATCGATAAAAAGTAATAAGCCTGGAATATTATTTTCTGCAGCATAGCAAATGATACTGTCTATGAGCCGGATGTTTTCTCCAATAAATCTACCTTTCATAAACCCTGTCTGATCCTTGTTAATAAGTCTTGGGAGAACTGATTTAATACGATTTGCAATAGCTTTTGCAGCAATCTTATAGTCAACATTCAGGAGAGTTATTGGACGCCAATTTTTAACGAAATAGAGTTCCGCGTCTTTTTTGGGAATTAGTTTAATGATACCACGTCTTTGTGTTATAGAGAGGCAGCCAGATTCTAAAGCGCAATTAAGCACGGAGATCAAGAGGGAGGAGATATCTTTCCAGAAAACTTTATAAAATTTGGCTGGGAGACTGTCTGAACCAGGCATCTTGCCCGAATCCATGCTTTTTACAGCTTCAGCACATTCCTTTTCAGACAAAGGACCCTCGCAGCTCTCTTGTTCCTCGAGCCCTAACACAGTTTCATTAACTTGTTGAAAGAAAAGTGACTGGGGGCCGTGATCTTCCTTGGAAGTATAAAGACTCTTCTAGAAAGATTCACATTCCGATAAAATTGCTACGTCGGAAGTGACAAATTCAGTGTCGTTAATTTTCAATTGACTTATTGTTCCTTGTTTAAAATGTCGATTTTCAGTGTTCAGAAAGTACTTGGTATTCTTTTCCCCTTCATTATACCATTGAGACTTTGAACGAAGGATTGCACCTTTGGTCCGATATTCTATTATTTTTTCAAGGTCCCTCTTTAGGGTGTTAAGTTTTTCTATAACATTCTGGCTTGGAGGTTCACTACTGTTTCCGTTGTCAAGTTGTTTTTCTAAAATCGCAATTGACTTTACTAGATCCTCTTCTCTTTTTGTTCTTTCTGATTTTTTTGATGCCGCGTAAGAAATTGATTTCTCTCTCACTTTCAGTTTTACCATTTCCCAAAGTAAGATACGGTTGACTGTCTCATCATTTTCATATTCGCTTACAGTATTTTCTATTGCCGCCTTGATTTTATCTAGGTAGCAAGTTTCTGATAGTAAAGAAGTATTCAGCTCCCAAAAGCCATTTCCTCTGGGGTTTGAGTGTAAAGATAAACTTAGAGTAATCATGGAATGATCAGTTTTGAACCTTGGGATAATGTCTGCCTGAGTGATATTGCAAATGGAAGTTTGGCTTACTAGAAAAAAGTCCAATCTACAGTGTATGTCGGATAGCCGTTGGCGCCAGGTGTACCTCTTGGCTTCAGGATTGAGAATTTTCCATATGTCGGACAAATCAAGGCTTTCACAGAAATCTTGAACTACTTTCAAGGCGTTCTTATGTGTTCTAGGAAGGCCACCTTTCTTGTCTTTAACTAAGTCAAGAACTAAATTGAAATCACCTCCGATTATTATTTCTTCACAGTGAAAGCTGGATAAGTGACTAGAAACAGCCTGAAAGAAATCTGGGTCGTCCTCGTTAGGTGCATATACATTAGCTAGAGTTAGAAGTTTACTGTTTGTTTCGATATCACATATTACGAAATGGCCATTCAGATCCACAAAAGCCTTTAGAATCTTCAAGTTGAAGTTGTTATCAAAAAGAATACCGACTACTGCTTTGTTGCTGGAGCAGCAACTGAAGAGTGTTTTGTAACCCCATTCGCTAGTCCATATGTCCCTTGTGTTTTCAGTACATTGGGCCTCTTGCGACATATATATTGAAAAGTTTTTTGATCTCAGCCAATTAAACACCTCTCTTCTCTTAGAATTGTTCCCTATTCCCCTGACATTAAGTGACGCTATTTTCAAATTCATTGTTTTACAAGGAATCGCAAAATTTTCATTCAGCTATTTTGCATAAATATCAGATTAGCATATAGGCTGTTTAGCTTCGCTCTGTTTTTAACAAAAGTATTGCTTTTGGTCTGGAGTTTAGAGCATAACAAGTGAGGTATTGTGCGAGGACGGAAGAAAAGAAAAAAATACATTGTGCACCTATGTAGACGACAAATCGGTTGAAAAATATTTGACTCAGAGCGACAACAGTGAAGATAACCGAACTTAAAATAATGTTTACATGGTATAAAAGAGAATGACAATAAACACGCAACAAAGAAATAAAAATGAACAGTTTGTGGGGGGAGTCGATTAATCATGAATGTTTAGATGCCCTTTCCTGACTTTACCTTAATGTTTCAAAAGATACGGGTTCTCAATCTGCTACATATTGTCCAGGTCTTCCTTGCAAAAAATCCGGGTTGGTGATCCACTTGGAGAGGTCTTGACAAATATTTTACCATCTAAAGTCCAGATGCTTATTAGTGTTCCCTCTCTCCGTCGCTTGTTTGCCTCTTCCACCACTCTACGCCAAAACGCGGTTAAGTTCTCGTTAATGAAAATTCGCTGTTGCCCAGAGGAGGGATAACTAGGAAAGAGGTCGGAGACTTTAACTTGTTTTAGCTTTGTGCGCTCTCCGTAAATCGCTGATTTGACCTTGTGACTGCAGAACTTTGCGATTATTACCTTGCCGTAGTTGAGCTTGTGAGATATCTCAATATCTTTAGGTTTCACGGAGATGTTGAGAGCGTTTGCTACTTTGATTACCACCTCTTGTGTTGGAGTAAGCGTCTTGTGGTATACCATGAAATTCTAATGAATTTTTGCAAGTATACTGCTCTAGATTGTCAAGTTCTTCGCTGAGTCTTTCAGATTCCTCGTTCTGTTTTACTAACTCCTGTCTAGCGTTCTTTAGCTGCTTATCTGTGGAAGCTAGGGAATCTTTTAAAGCTTTGTTTTCGTCCTTTGCCTTCTGGATCAAGTCTTTTAAGTCTTTAAGCTCCCTCTCGTTGAAATTAGCACTTGCTTTCAGATCTTCAATTTCCTTCTTTAACGCTTTATTTTCCTGACTGATGGAAAAAATTGTTGCTTGAATGCTGATAAGAATTTTCTTTATCTCCAGAAGGCTCAGCTCGTCTTCATCTGCGTCAAGGGTTACAGTGGTTCCCTTGCAGGCTTCTCCGAAGTTCTTGTCCGCCATGTTTGGTTTCTTCGAAGTGTTCGGGCTTTTTTCAGTTGAGCCGCGTTCCCCACGTTTGTGCTTCCTGGTGTCGGGCATTTGACTCAAATTAGTCAAAGAACAAGTGCTTACAATTCGAAATGATTTACTTGGATCGGTTCTTACTGCATGGAGGGCATCTGTTTATGGCGTTCTACGATAGCACATGAAAAGTACGTCTTGGCGCCATGATTTCCCAGTCCCCTCATCAGCTCTTTAAGTTTTTCTCCTCTGGAGAAAAATAATTAAATTTCGAAGACATGTATTTCATTCACTTAAAAGTACTTCATGAATGTAATTGATTTTCACCATGTGCGAAACCTTCAAATGGATTAAGTTTCTGGTGGTTGAATTGCAGAAGGATGATCTACAGATTCCTGTAAAAATTTCTTTGGGCAAATGATTGTGAGCGAAGCAAGAGCTTTTCAAAGTACGTGAAAAATGCAAATATTTGACCATCCGTCGTCAAATTTCAATTTACGGGTTAGACGTATAGTTTAGCATGCGCCACATGACTTGACCTATAATAAGTTGAAATAGACACAGCTGATAATTTTGAAATGTTCTAACCTTATTTGTTGCAAAAGGCAGGTCCAAAGCCGATTTGACGTGTTTCTAGTCGATCTCTCACCATTCGTCGTACATAAAGCAGACGTTTACTTTTGATTACACAAGGTTAACGTCCGATGTACATCGCCAACTGTCAACCTATTATTGGTCGAATACCATGAATCTGTGACCATCTTTCTGCGCATATGAACATCACTGCATCTAAGTCAAAAATGGCTGAGTCATTTGTAGATAGTTGCTTGCTTTGCACTGCGCCAGAATAATACGTTTGATCGATTGCTGACCATTGCTGATAAGCGTGTCGGCGCAGCACAATCTTACAGCCATTATTTTTTCATCACGCAACGCTGTCACGGCAGGTGCTGCACATTTTGATCTATTTTGTATAGAGCACTCTCAGGATAAATGAAACAATTTAATCATTGTGCATCTGTTTGTTCACATATATAATAATATGTGTATATTTATATAATCGTTTTCTATAGTGTACTTGGCCTCGGTCCAAATCACGTTTGTTGTACGTTTTGATGTTTCGGAAAACAGCTGATAAAGCTACTACCTGTACTCACTAGAATTTTAAAAAAATCGCCACGAAACAAATTATAGATCAATGAAGCAAGAACTAGCTGAAATAAAAATAGGAAATCACAATGTGTCTAATTCGTGAGAAAAACAGACTAAATTTAATTAGTAATTACGTGAATAAATAGTCCTGGCCATGCCATTTTATTTGGCGTATTTTGTTTGCCTAGTGGTGAGGCATTGGTATGTTTGTAACAGAAAATAGAGGACTGTTGTCAATACAGTCCAAAATTATTGTCAGTAAAATATTGTAAATAAAACACTGACTGACCGGTTACCTCCGCGGCCACCATTTGGTCGTTCTGATAAGGGTTTCATTATTGTCTTTACCCCTATTAAGCGGCCACCCAAAATTTAAAAACTTTGTTTTGGAAAGGGTGATGGCAGATAAGAGTCTGAAATTGAAGGTGCATGATGAGTGATAATTCAAATACACGTCTATCATTATTGTGTTGAATTGACTCCATTTTCACCAAGAAATTTATAATCCGATAGTGAAAAATTAAATATTCAAGGTACACCAACCTCTATTTAAGCGGCTAGCCCCATTAAGCGGTCACCACCCATTTCCCCGGGGTAGCCCACTGTATTACATGTAAACCAAAAATAATTGCATAGCGCGAAAAGACCTAGGTATGAGTTTAGCGTTACAGTATTATGCAGGGCATGTAGGTAGCGGTGGTCGAGTAAAAGATAACAACATGGGCAATGGTAAACTATTCATTCTTCTCATTTCTTAATTTAATCTCTTCCTACTCAACACGATTGTGTGCTTCCAGTGGTTCCCAGCCTTACGGAGCCTTATGTATTACGATAGAAATTGTCCTACCCCTACCCCCTAAAATGGGATGACAGCATTGCGTGACGAACAAGGAACCGCTGCAAGCAAGGATTCAAGCCATCAAACCATGATGATCAAACGTAATATTTTGGTGTAGTGCAAAGCAAGCAACTATCTACAAATGACTTAGCCATTTTTGACTTAGATGCAGTGGTGATCATATGTGTCGAAAGAGGGTCACAGATTCATGGTATTCAACCATTAAATAAGTTGACAGTTGGCAATGTACATCGGACGTTATATAAACAAAAGCAAACTTCTGCTTTATGTGCGACGAATGGTGAGAGAAACACATCAAATTGGCTTTGGACCTGCCTTTTACAGCAAATGAGGTTAGAACATTTCGAAATTATCAGCTGTGTCTATTTCAACTTAACATTGGTCAAGTCATGTGGCGCATGCTAAAATATACATCTAACCTGTAAATTGAAATTTGATGAGGGAATGGTCAAATATTTGCATTTTTAACGTACTTTGAAAAGCTCTCGCGTCCCTCGCAATCATTTGCCCAAAGAAATTTTTACAGGAATCTGTAGATCATCCTTCTGCGATTCAACCACCAGAAACTTAATCCATTTGAAGGTTTCGCACATGGTGAAAATCAATTATATTCACGAAGTACTTTTAAGTGAATGAAATACATGTCTTTAAAAAAAAGACAACGCAACATTCCCTAAAACCAACCCAGTGCACATTTAAACATTGCACAAAAATATTTGAGTGTTTTAAAGACGGAAGAATGATGTGGTTTTGCATGCGAGGCTCTCAAACTTGCTTAATAAAATGGTGCGTCAAATGACGATTTTAACTGAAGTTGGTAATTTGCATATTTCTTTGGAATAAAAGGATATTTTGCCAAAAAAACTATCCAGCAGTTTTTGTCATGCCCTAGCCTATCTACCATGAAAATATGAGTGAAATCGAATTTTTGACCCTTGCCTAGTTATTTTCCATTTTTATGGACAGGGACTCTTAAATATTTTTAGTTTTATCAATGTGAGACAACATATTCAATTTACATCCATAAAGTACATGTAAGTTTTGTGATTATACCCAGATTAGGCACATCATCAATGATACAAATGTCTTACCTATCAAAGCAAGATTCCTGAGATCCCCTCTTGCATACTTGGGCTCATGTAAAAACTTTTTGTGACATTTCTGGCAAAAGACTTCTTTCAATCCCTCAACAGTTGCAGGCAATCTTGAAGTTCTCTGTTTTGCACTTTGCTGGCAGACACCAGACAGCATTTGGGTCCCAAAACCATGGAAGCTCACAGAAACGGTCACCATCCCAAACCTCCTTTTTTATGTGCCATCTTCATTCTCTTCCTAGCCAATCCTCCTTTTCCTGCCAGTGATCTCTCATTTTGTGGCACATTTCTGGACTCGATACCCACTGTTTAACCTTTCCTTTAAGTCCTAGATAATAGTATTTTAGTTTTCCAGGTTTACCACAATGATGACAAGTATCAGTTTTTTTGTCCATGATATCCCAATGACATTTGTGGGAATCATCTAAGCAGATGAAATAATCCCTTGCATCCTGATATCCCAAGTTCAAATGGTACTGTCTTGCAGCTTCCCAGTCACGTGGCCAAATTAATTGGGACCGTGAACGGGAAAATGTACCTTAACGCTTATCCGTTAGACAGGCAAAAGTGTCAAGCATCCGTTAGTCATCCGTTAGTAAGTTTTCTTAAAAACGTTAGGGGCGTTAGCCCAACCGTTAGACGTTAGCATCAGGCCGTTAGAATGGAGAGTGCAACCATTAGCAAGAGACATGTAGCCGTTAGCCGTTAGACGGGACAGCATAACTGTTAGCATGGCTAGAGAAGCCGTTAGGATCCGTTAGAATAAACTAGCATATGTTAAATGGGTAACAATTCCATTAGAATGGCACGACACACGTTGAAGTAGCATGTGGTACAGTGTGAAACGAGACCAGCTCTTGGCTTCCATTTAGTTCAAAACAATCATGAAAGATAGCTACCTTTCGACAAGAAGTTTGGCAATTATTATTTTTGGATGCCCTGATGATTGATAAATACAACTCAAACGAAGTTCGATAAAGCCTTCACACTATAATCATTATACACGATCCAAAACAAAACACGTTTGCCGCTTTCGAAAACAGAAACGACATGTAAAATCTTAACAATGATCGTCATTATATGAACTGTTTTATTTATTCGGCAAAATCCGGTTGTTTCAAGTGCTTGTAATTCGTTACTGTAAGTCGTGAACAAACGAAAGTTAAAAATACCTTACAAATGCCATAAACGAACGAACCAAACACAGAGAAAACTCAACCAAAATGGCCATGCAATGAATAAAGATGTTCTGCGAAGTAAACACTGATCACGTGCCAAGAACTTGTGCTCATGTGTCAATGTTACAATGCGCAGGTTCAAAAATTTGCATAAAGTTGTTTACCTCTTCCAAGATGTGAGAAATGGCCATATTCCGACGGAAAGTTTGATAAATATTTTGGTAGACTGTTGTCTGACTCTGAATCAGAAGAAACCAATTTAACTACATGTATGTAGTTTCGCGAATCCACAGCTGGAGAAAACAGTTACTTTTAAAAAACTCTAGACAAAGTCATTGTGTAAAAATAAGTACCAGTGACAAATCCATTTGAGTAAAACAATAAAAAATGTTCACCCTGCTCAAGTGGCAAGTTCAATTGTTTACACGCGGGTTTAGCGACGTTTTGCGTCCCACATGATAATAAAGGACTCGAATTCTGAGTTTGTCTGTCTTGATGATAAAGAGATAGTTTATATCACTGAGTTTTGCTTTTAATGCTCACCGTGGAAATAATTTTTTAAATGTTTGTCCCATCGACGACTGATGAAATAGGCACTTTGTGATTGGTTTTTTAGAAATCATGAGTGTAAGACTGATAATGGATTGGCACGGTTATGTGTTTATAATATTGGACTGAAAGCTATGCTGTTCGTTTGTTAAAAGTCCTTAGATGTAAACCATTAAATAACCGTTAAATGTCCTTAGATGTAGGCTGTTAGACAACCGTTCAACGGCTTCAGTTATCCATTAGAACAAATTGTGCAACCGTTAGAACATGTTCTTCATCCGTTAGGCATACTTAGTTAGCCGTTAGAACGTTAGGAGAGAGCGTTAGAACGTTTTTATCATCCGTTAGCCACAATTAGATAACCGTTAGAATGTTGGGACAAAACGTTGGAATGTTGTGAAGGCCATTAACTATCCGTTGGCTATCTGTCCGTTAGCAACCGTTTAATGGATAAGCATTAAGGTACATTTTCCCGTTCACAGTCACAATTTGATCATTTCATCTTCATCCTCTAGTCCTCGACCTCTACAAAACATATGCTGAGCAAACACAAGCAAATCTTGAAATGTGTTTAGTGATGCGCCTGTATTCTGTATGATATCAAGTTACTCAAAGATGCATTTAACAATTGCCTTACCCAGATAATCAACTTCATTTACAGTTTCTGCTTGTCCAGGTGCAGAGCCATGCATTTCATCTAAGTCAGTTTCCTGAGATTCATCTTCAAATGCAACATGTTCTTCTGGAATAGGACTGTGAGCACAAAGGTCACCATCTTCAGATAAACAAGCCAAAAAATTAAAATTTTAACCTTGCAAAACTACAACATCTTGGGCAATTTCCTCTCGGGCTACGTGCAATGACTTCAGCTGCTTGAGTTCTGTCTTTTCTCAGGCTCGCCAAACTTCCTGACTTTCTTACAAAAAAGTTCTGATATCGAAAGACAGAATATGACTATTTATTTTTTTCTTGAGCATCTGAGTGGGCCAGAATCCTAAATCCTCGAATTTGATTGGTTTATCATCCTCATGTGACCGGTCCAGCTTTTTATGATACAGCCCATGGGCTGGATTTTTTTCCCACTGCCTGAATTTTGCTCCTAAAAGTTAGCGGTAATTGTTAATCTTTTACCTCTTTTACACATCCATCGATGATTAGTCAACGCAAGTTTATCTCTGTTCACTTTAAAATGGCAAGGAAAGTCACTAAGTAAATTCAATTGAGTGTTTTGAAGTTGTGAAAGTTTGCTTAACTGTTTGTAGCTTGGCACTGTAATGGCGCATAATCCTAAGTTTCTCTTGCTCTAAAATTTGAGTAAATTTCAGTTGAGTTTACCACTCTGATCGTCGCTGTATTTAGAAAAATTTCTGTGGAATACTCTGAACGAATTTCCTCGCTTTCTGCTATTCAATTTATGGTAGAAAAGTGACGAGGTGATTTTAAAAGCAACGACTGACAGAAATTGTTTTTGTAGTAAAACTTAAAACTTCGCATGAAATTTCACACCGCAAAAACAATTTTGGAGAACTTGACTGGTGAAATAAATGCAACTAACACAAAGAAGTTCGAAAAAATCTTTTTTTGTCTATCTGAGTTACTCACTCGTTGCCACGATTTTTTACAAATCGTTAGTAGAGAGCACACAAGTCGATTCAATGACAAGAGTTGCGTAAACAAACCCATTAATTTTTGTAATCTGTAAAACCAATTTACTGCAGGAAAAAAATTAACATGTTATTTGCCGGCTTAGGGTTGGTCTGTATGGTGAAAAACTGTGACATTGGGCTTGAAAATGCTGCCCTTGGCCTGTGGTCTTGGGCAGCATTTTCAAGACCTCGGTCACAGTTTTTCACCATACAGATCTCCCAGCCAGCAAATAACATATATACCTTCAATGCGACCGTGATCGTCTACTCTAGTTTCTTCGTAATGGAGCCTTTCTTCAAGTTCACTTTCCACCACTGTTTCCTCTTCAGATCCTGTTGGTGTAACTACATCGCAAAATGCACTTGAGTTGAGATGAGATTTTTGTATACGATAATTTACTGCTTTCCTGTGCAAATTATACAAAGACAATGAACGTGGGCTGCTTAACGAGCCAGACAGTGGCAGGTAGAAGATGGAACAGTTTTGCTTAGGGCGACCATGTTTTGGCATGATGAATCGTTTCCAGTCACTTGCCAAAACAGAACTAGGCATTGTCACTGGGACTGAACTTCAATTAGCCAATGAAAAGCCATCACTTTGACCGTGGTGTGAATAACAACCAATCAGAAATGTTGACAGTTGTATGTAATCCAGACTCCAAACTCCCTCAAGGTCACTTTCAAGATGGCGGATGCGAGTAGAAAGGGCACTTTGTATTGCAAGAGACTGCCAATTACTTCTTCACCAGAAAGTGTGTGCAAAACTGCAGAAAGGGAACTACCTATGGATCTAACTAGGGAATCTGTAGGTTATACAGACTCTGTTGGTACGGAAGAATCCTTTTCTGCCTTGTCGCAATCAGCGGCAAAATGCCCGTCAAAATTTTGCCACTGTTGAATCTGTCTCAAGCAAGACTGTATCAGATAAGCAGTGTACAGTATGGTTTTCTTAAATGATTTACTATTTTATAGCTAAGCAATTTTTCAGTCTATATATGCCATTTTCCCTCCTTGCCAGAATGGTCAGTTGCCGAAGTCAAGGATATGGCTGTTGAAGACTTTCAGAAGTGAAACTGTCTCAGGTCAGCGGTCAGCAAACAATATGGACGTGCCTTCCGAAGGCCATCAAATTTTCTAAGTTTTTTGAAGTTTTGTGTAGTGTTTTTACGTTTTTGTCGTTGTTCTTATTCCATAATGGTTGTGCATGTTACACACGATGAGTTGGAGAAAATACTAAGGCTAAAACTAGAGCCAATTGAGAATTCTTTGAACTTTAAAGACGACGAGAACCGTAAGTTGTTGGAGTAAGTGGTCAACCTCGAGAGGACTGTGAAAACTCTTGAGCTGGAGAACAATGTTCTTAAAGCTCAACTTAATACTACTATCAGCAAAGTCAACGAGAATGTAGTTCTCCTGGATGAACAAGAGCAATATATGCGCCAAGAATGTGTCGGTTAGCCGTGACGAAAACACTAATGAGGTTGTGAAACAAGCGGCCGGCCTTCTCGATGTAGAGTTAGGCGAAGATGACATCTCGATCAGTCACAGGCTTCCTCCAATTCCTCCTTGGACAGACAAAGATGGTACTGTGCATTCCCCACCTCCAAGTGTTATAGCAAAGTTTGTAAAGAGGGATGTCAAGGAGAAATTTTACAGAGCAAGGTACAAACTCAAAAACAAATCATCCAGGGATCTTGCTGGTACATCATCGGCGGAGAGAAACAAAATATTCATCTCTGAAAGCCTTACTCAGACAAGGAAGAAATTATTCAAAGCAGCCCTAAAAGTCAAGAAAGAATTGAAATTTGACTTCATATCCACCTCAAATGGTCGAATTTTCCTCAGGCAGAACAAGGACAGTCGCTCTCATTTAATTACCAGCGATTCTGATCTAGCAAAGTTGAAAGCAGCACATCGTCCTGCAGGACAAGATGACCAAGGCTGAACATATGGATCCAGCTAAGTGCTCTAATTATTTTCCTGCACTGTTACTAGTTCTCCTTTATCTCTTATTACATTAAATGATAGTGCCTAAGCGTAGGAACTGTGTGAGGCTTGTGAAATGTTACAATATGGACACAATGGATTGTTTATTGACATTGATATGATTCACGTGACATTTGATCATAGTATGATTGGCATCACTTATATATTCAATACTCTCGATAGCTCGCTGAACGTGTAAGATCACGAAAGTAAGAGACCTGATTAAAAAGCACTTTCTATTGACTCCTGAAGAGCCGTTTGTACGTCTCCTGATAGTGGACAAAACTGAACGTGTTACATGGTGGCAGCGGGTGGTAGGATTTCATTCTGAAAATGGCAACAAGTTCTTCAACGGCTGCAACCTCAACGACAACTACAGCAACAGCTGGGACTGGGACAGCACCCATCACGTACACTACTATGTCCTCTCCAGCGCATGACCTTAAACCCCCTGGAAAGCTAAACACTTCAGGGAATCTGGCAGACGCTTGGAAATCCTACAAACAGGTATGGGAGAATTATTCTCTAAATTCTGGGCTAAACTCGCAAACGGAGGACTACAAGGTCGCATTCTTTCTGCATTGTGTCGGGACGGAAGGACTTAAAATTTACAATGGCTTCCAATTCGAAAATGAAAACGACAAGAAGATTCTGAACAAGGTCCTAGAAAAGTTTGACGAGTTTACACTGGGCCAAACTAATGAAACTTATGAACGATATATATTCAATAGTCGCAACCAAGAAGCACAAGAGTCCATTGATGCTTATGTCACTGCCCTTCGCAATCTAGTTAAGTCATGCAATTTCTGCGATTGCATGCGTGACACTCTGATCAGAGATCGTATTGTTCTAGGTGTAAGCAACATTACCATAAGAAAGAAGCTTCTGCAAGTGCGAAGTCTCACCCTCAAACAGTGCATAGATATTTGTAGAAGTGATGAAGCCACTGCGACCCAGTTAAAAGCCATTTCTGGGGACGATAGCGTGCATAAAATAAGAGATTAGAGACGAACTGGCAAGAAAGATAAACACCCCTCACGCGATGGGAGGAATGATCGGAATGTGCCACCGAAACCTCCTGGCAAATCTCACAAGAAGTGTCTATTCTGCGGAGGTGAACACCCACTGAAAAAGGAGAAATGTCCAGCCTGGGGACAGAAGTGCTCCGGATGTGGCGGCCGAAACCACTTCAAAAGTGTTTGCAAGAAATCCAAATCCCGAGGAGTCCATGGAATCTCCGACCAACCTGAAGACGTGTCATCAGATGAGAGCGACATCGAGCTTCTAGCTGGAGTTGCTATGGATTCTCAAGAATCTGACGTCCATGCTGTTCGTCACGCTAAAGAAATTTACGCTGAGATGCTTATCGATGACAGAAAGGTCAACCTTCAAATTGACTGTGGAGCATCAATCAACATCATCCCAGTGAAACACGCAACAGGTCACGAAATCCAGCCGACCACGAAAACTCTGCAAATGTGGAATGGATCTCAAGTGAAACCCATAGGAACGACAAGGCTCATAATGCGTAACCCGAGAACAAGGAAGAAGTACTCCGTAGAATTCGTCGTTGTCGAAAGCAATTTAACACCTTTGATCGGCGCAAGAGCGGCTCAACAAATGGGGCTAATCACCGTTCATGATGAAAATTTCATCGCAGCCTCACCTCCTCCAAAAGAAAACGAGCTACAAGTTAAACAGATAACAGCCGAAGAAGTAATAAAGCAATACTCAGACGTATTTGACCGTCCATTGGGAACCTTTCCCGGTGAAGTCCACTTAGAAGTTGACGATAGCGTTAAACCTGTCATCACCCCAACGAGACGAGTTCCTACGGCACTAAAAGATGACTTGAAGGAAGAACTAAATCGATGTCGCACAAGGAATCCTTGCACCTGTGGAAGAGCCAACACCGTGGGTAAGCAGTCTGGCAGTTGCTACTAAGAAATCAGGTGCGCTGAGAGTGTGTATCGATCCACGGCCATTGAACGAGGCGTTAAAAAGAGAAACTTACCAGATACCTGTACTGGATGAAATTCTGCCAGAATTATCTCAAGCCAAGGTCTTCTCCACTGTCGACCTGCGTTCAGGATATTGGCACTGTGTTCTCGACCAAGAGTCAAGCCTACTCACGACGTTCTCAACACCATTCGGAAGATACCGCTGGTGCCGATTGCCCTTCGATTTGTCAGTCTCATCTGAAATCTTCCAAAAGCGAGTAAACCAAGCACTAGAAGGCTTGAGCGGTGTTCTTAACATCGCAGATGACATCCTAGTATATGGCGTTGGAAACAGCGAACAAGAAGCAGTCGCAGATCACAACAGGAACCTCCAAACCTTACTGAAAAGATGTCGTGAGCGCAACATTGCCCTTAACAGAGATAAGTTAAAGCTCAAGCAAAAAGAAGTGTCTTTCATGGGTCACATACTGACGAGTCATGGTGTGAAGATGGACCCAGAGAAAGCGAAAGCTATTCAAGAAATGCCGAAGCCTGAAGACGTTGAAGGCATACAAAGACTTAACGGATTCATCAATTACCTTGCGAAGTTTTTACCTGGATTGGCCAATGTAACGGAACCACTGCGGCGACTAACAAGAAAAGATGTGGAATGGCAGTGGACTGAGGAACAGGAGAAATCATTCAAAGAAATCAAGAGGCTTGTGACCACGGCTCCTATACTAAGCTACTACGACCCCAAAGCAGAGCTCGAGATACAATGCGACGCAAGCCAAAAGGGTCTCGGAACCGCACTCCTTCAAAAGGGAAAGCCAATCGCCTATGCAAGCCATGCACTCACTGATACTGAGGAGAGATACGCCCAAATCGAGAAAGAAATGTTGGCGATAGTGTTCTCTCTCGAGAAGTTCCATCAGTACACCTTCGGACGACCAGTCACAGTGAGAAGCGATCACAAGCCACTAGAATCTATCCTCAAGAAGCCTTTATCATCCGCACCTCGCCGACTTCAAGGCATGATGATGAGACTTCAAAAGTACAACATCAGTGTACACTATGAATGTGGTGCGAAGATGTACATAGCTGATCTATTATCCCGAGCGTACCTCCCTGAAGTAGGACGCGAAGACGACAAAGAATTTGAGTTAGTAAACATGGTCAAGGCCCTCCCCATCAGTGACCGGAGGATAAAAGAGATCAGGCAAGAAACAGACACTGACCAAACACTACAGGTGGTAAAGTCCCTAATCCTCAAGGGATGGCCAGATGACAAGGGCGATCTACCGGTACAAGCAACCCCCTACTACAGCCTAAGAGATGAGCTAACAGTCCAAGACGGATTGATCTTTAAAGGAGAAAGACTAGTGATCCCTGCCACTCTACAGAAAGAGATGAAAAACAAGATTCACTCCTCACACATGGGAATCGAATCGTGTCTGCGACGAGCGAGAGACTACGTCTTCTGGCCCGGAATGTCTGCAGAGATCAAGCAACTAGTCGAAGCATGTGAAACCTGTAGGACGTTTGAGAAAAGTCAACAGAAAGAAACCCTCCTACCGCATGAAGTACCATCACGACCCTGGGAAAAGGTGGGAACAGACCTTTTCGAATTCAAAGACAAGAACTACCTAGTAACAGTCGACTACTACAGTAACTTCTGGGAAGTGGACAAACTACCTGACACTAAGGCAAGCACCGTCATATTGAAACTCAAGAACCACTTCGCCAGATATGGATGTCCAGATACAGTTGTATCCGACAATGGGCCACAGTTCTCCAGCAAAGAATTTGCCACCTTCGCTCAAACCTGGGAATTCGAACATAGCACCATCAGTCCAGGAAACAGCAAAGCGAATGGAAAGGCTGAGTCTGCCGTAAAGACAGCAAAGCGACTCCTTCTCAAAGCATGTAAAGCTGGTTCTGACCCCTACTTGGCGATCTTAGACCATCGCAACACACCTACACAAGGAGTGGGATCCAGCCCAGCCCAGCGCCTTATGAGCCGGAGAACGAAGACCCTGCTACCAGCAACGAGCAAGCTTCTGCAGCCGCAAGCCAGCGAACCATCTGATGAGCGAGAAAAACTTGTCGAACGCCAAAATCGACAGAAGTACTATTTCAACCGCACAGCCAAAGATCTTCATCCCCTCGACAAGGGTGACGTAGTGCGCATGAAACCACTCCATCTGGGCGAGAAAAAGTGGCGCAAAGCACTGGTAATCGAGAAACGTGACCAGCGCTCGTACACAGTTGAAACAGCAGATGGTGGAGTGTACCGTCGCAACCGCGTACAGCTTCGAAAGACCCAAGAGCAACCACCTATAATCCAACAGCACAATGAACCCCTTCCGCTAAGCAACCCAAAGCCGAGCAAGCCAACTGATAGATCCGAAACGCTTCCTGCGACCATTCCGCCGCCAGAGCCAACTTATGAATCAAATGGATCAGGTGTCAACCCCTCACCAATGACCCTGAGGCCTGCACGTGTTCGAAGGCCTCCAGAACGCTTTAAAGATTGTGTGCTACTGAACATTGCATGATTGTCGAGCTTGCAGTTGTATCTTATATGTTTTAGCGTTTCTTTATTTTGTTCGTCTAAATTTTATTTTTATTGTTTGTTTTTTTTAAAGAGAAAGGATGTTACAATATGGACACAATGGATTGTTTATTGACATTGATATGATTCATGTGACATTTGATCATAGTATGATTGGCATCACTTATATATTCAATACTCTCGATAGCTCGCTGAACGTGTAAGATCACGAAAGTAAGAGACCTGATTAAAAAGCACTTTCTATTGACTCCTGAAGAGCCGTTTGTACGTCTCCTGATAGTGGACAAAACCGAACGTGTTACATGAAAGAAGATTGTAGAGGCATCCAGTGTGGCTCTTGCCTCTGGTGGTTTCACCTAAAATGTACTGCTTTATCTGTTAAGGAGTACAACTATTTCGCTGCGACCTGTGACTTGTGGCTCTGCCTGCACTGCCGTAACAAAATTTTTCCTTTTAATTCCGTGGAAGACCATGAACTGGTTGAGCTACTGGTCTATAATTCCAACACAGATTGTCTTTGCTCTGAAAAATATCCAGATCGAATTTAGAGTCTTTACCAAGTTTTGATCTATGTGCATCTATTAATAATAATCGCAATTTATCCAGCATTGATATTGACCTGAATTTACCTTCCGTGACTAATTTTGGATATTACTCAATTCATAAGTTCCACTCTAATGAAGATATTCGATCAACCATTTCTGATAAGGCATTTTCTGCCCTGCACTTTAATATTAGAAGTCTTGCAGCAAACTTTGATGATTTCTTCCAAATGTTAAGTGACTTGAATTACCGTAAAAACTCATGTATAAGCCGCACCTTTTTGCTGAAATTTTGGGCTCAAAATGGTGGGTGCGGCTTATATACGAGACCATTGCTTTCAGAGGGGGCTAATTGCCTAGTTAGTGGTCAGATATAGTACTTAAAAACGTAAGTAAATAAACATTCAACATTTTGAAACCTGTTGCTGTTGTTGATCATTGCTTTTGATAGAAGTGGTGGCTCCTAAAGGAGCCTTTGTCTCTTCAGGTTTTAAACCTGAATCTTCTTCGCGAGTAGTTCTTTCAAGCGATTCATTTGTACTTCCTTTGTGCAGCTAAACTCTAACTGGCATGGAATCTCCATTCCTCCACAAAGCTGCTTACAATGCCTTCTGCGACCGATCACTTCAATACTGATCTCTCCGCCATGTGCAAGAAAATACCACGCTATTCGTGAGAACTCACGGGGCAAATGACCGACTGTTTCGGTGTTCTTCACAACTTGCACCGCGTGTTTATCCATAGGATTGTTAAACTCGCGTCGAGCAACAAGTTTTTCACCAATTGAAGGCTTCCATACATGTTTATAAACATGATATCCACGCACAGCTGATGTGAAATGGAACTTTTCCATGTTGTTTATTGTTCGTTCGATCGTTCAATTCGATCGATCTACGTGACTCGGCCCAGACTTCTTATCGGTTTTTAGCTAGCCAATCAAAGTAGAGTGCATCTGTGAGGCGTTGCTAAGTGACCTAACCAAGCCGCATGCTTGTGGCTGTAAATAAACCTGTTTTTTGCATGAAAATTGATTCTCAAGGAACTTTATATTCAAATTTTTGATAATATGCTCATATATTGCGTGTGTATTTCTCTTGTGTCCAGACTCTCTCTTTAAATGACTGCGTGGTTACTAAGCAATCATTTTGCATCGATCGGTCAGAGATTGTTTTGCTTGGATTTCCGTTTGAATTTCATCGTTTTCCACTATCGCCTTTAGCAATAAAGGCAACATCTTGTCAAAAGAGCCTCTCTTTAGGAGGATATCAGAAATTCCGTTGAAGAATAGCTTGTAAAAGGTATTTCAAGAGTTATTTAGCTCGCAGCAAATACACAGCATCAGATTTGACCAAGCTTACAATGTACAAGTAATCACTTTCTTTTGCTCGGCGCTTTTTAAAGAGTTTTCTTTTTTTCAAAATCAAGCTCGAAAGTTGGGGGTGCGGCTTATATACGAGTGCGGCTTATACACGAGTTTTTACGGTATTCTTTCTCTGTTATTGGCCTTTCCGAAACTAAAATCAAAGTTGGAATGGATTCTTATTTGAATATCAATCTCCCTGGTTATTGTTTCCTGTCTCAACCATCCATGTCTAATGCTGGGGGTGTTGGTTTCTACATCAAAGACAATCTTTCATACATTAAACATGATGACTTCTCCACTACCAATCCAGAATTTGAGTCCATTTGGATTGAAATTGAGGTCCCACTTCAGCATAATGTTGTCTGTGGATTAATATATAGGCATCCTGATCAAAATATTGCCAAAACTGCAGACTTTTTGTATAAGGTGACCGAGAAAATAAACAGAGAAGGTAAATTTTGTTTTCTGATGGGTGATTTTAATATCAATCTTTTAAATTATGACTCTCATTCTGAGACAGAAGATTTTGACAATACTCTAGGATCCTATGCATTCCATCCACAGATTTTGAAACCTACTAGAATAACCTATCATTCCGCAACTCTAATTGATAACATTTTCTTTAATTCACTAGAGCACCATGCTATAAGTGGTAATATACTGTGTGGCATAACAGATCATTTGCCTAACTTTTTGATTATCACAAAGTTATCTAATCCTCCAAAAAATTTTAAGATGTATAAAAGGGATTACTCCAGGCTTGATAATGAAGCACTTATTTCAGAGGTTAGCAAGGTGAACTGGTCAGAGGTCTTATTTAATGAATCTGAAGTGTCTGATGTTAACACAGTTTTTCAGAATTTCTATCTCTGTATTTCTGAATTAATCAATAAGCACGCTCCTCTCGGTAAACTTACTCGGAAAGAAATTAAGTCATTATCCAAGCCTTGGGTGACACCTGGCATCAAAGTATCTATTAGGCTGAAGGAGAAGTTTTATAAACGTTTTTTAGAAACTAGGAGTATATATTTCTTAACTAAATATAAGTTTTATCGGAATAAGATTACCCAACTGCTTAAAGTCAGCAAACAGAATTACTACCATAATTACTTTATTGCAAATAGTAAAAATATCAAAAAAAAAAACCTGGGCAGGCATCAAAGAGTTAATTACCCTGAAACCAAACGGATTCAACTCTCCCTCTAATACTGTTGTTGACAACAATGTAATTACTGATTCCAAGGCTATTGCTTCAGCTTTTAATAAATATTTTTCAGAAATTGGCAGAAAGTTAGCAGAAGAGATTCCTCAAGTTGATATCGATCCCCTAGACTTTCTTGGGTCCTCACAGGCAAACAGCTTTATGCTTTTCCCTGTTTCTGCAGTAGAGATACAGAATGAAATTACTAGGCTAAACTCATCCAAGGCTTCTGGTCCTTTTTAGCATTCCTGTATGCCTGCTAAAGCTATTAAAAACCTGCATATCATTTCCCTTTGAATTTATCTTTAATCTTTCCTTTAGTAGTGGGTGTGTGCCTGACCAATTTAAGATAGCTGATGTTATTCCAGTACATAAAAAGGACTCAGTCACTTGCATGAATAACTATCAACCCATCTCACTGCTCTCCATTTTCAATAAAATCCTGGAGAAGCTTGTATACAAGAGACATCACTTTTATTGACAAATATAATATTCTATATGACAAACAATTTGGCTTTAGGAGAGATCATTCCACTCTACATGCAACTCTTTTTATTACAGACAAAATTCAAAGAGCAATTAAAGATGGCCTATTTTCGTGTGGTATTTTTCTTGATTTTTCTAAAGCCTTTGATACTGTTGACCATAGCATATTACTAAGGAAATTAACCCATTATGGAATCCGTGGTATTCCTGATGACTGGTTTGCTTCCTATTTAAAAAATAGGAGGCAGTTATTATGTTACAATTGGTAGTACTAAATCTGATGACACCCTCATTACTCATGGTGTCCCACAGAGTTCTGTGTTAGGCCCTCTTCTATTTCTCCTGTACATTAATGATTTCAGTAAGTGCAGTAGTGTGTTTGACTTCCACATTTTTGCAGACGATACTAATCTTTTTTACTCTAATTCTAATTTAGCTGAACTTGAGTCCATTGTTAATTAAAATCCGAAAATGGTATCTGACTGGCTTATGGCTAATAAGGTTTCCTTAAATATTGATAAGACAAATTTCATTATTTTTCACCCTCCTCAAAAGGTTAAGGGTCACATAGTCAAATTAACAATTTCTAACAGGGAGATTATGCAAGAGAAATTCATAAAGTATTTGGGTCTCCTGATTGATTCACATCTCAGTTGGAAGTATCACATCTTACATATTTCTAAAAAGATTAAGCTGTGTATTGGCATACTCTCTAAGATCAGGCACTCTGTGACCGACAAGGTCCTTTTACAGTTGTATTACTCACTAATTTATCCCTTCTTGACTTATAGTTTAATAACTCGGGGGAATACATATCAAACAACTCTTTTACCTCTTATCATCTTACAAAAAAAAGCAGTCAGAATAATGACATTCTCAGAATATAATTCCCACTCTAGTCCACTTTGTCAGAAATTAAAAATACTTAAAGTAAGTGACTTAATATATTTATATAGTGCTTTATTTATGTACGACTATTAGTCTAATAGACTGCCATTAATTTTTGATAATTTCTTCAAGAGTATCAACAAAGTGCATCAATATCAAACCAAACTGGCGAGTAAGATTTCATACTATCTGCCAAGAGCAAGGACTAATTAAGGCAAATTTAACATTAGTTTTTTCGGTGCTAAAGTTTGGAATTCCATTGATGACTCACTTAAATCTAAGAGTCGTGCTTGTTTCAAAAATCTCTTAAAAGAATTGATTATCTCCAACTACTGACTGGTACATTGATGTACTTTAATTTTTCATTTTTTTGTGTGCACATTCATTTTTTTCTTTTTCGTTCTCTGTATGTGTGTCTGTGTCTGTGTCTGTGTCTGTGTGTGAATGAAATCGTGTCCTGTTTTTTTTCATATATTCTGTAACTTTATTGCAATATTTTTTCCGCTTGGCCCAGCCACTTAGCTCGATTAGCCTTAGTTATTTCTAAGTTGCTGTGCTCTGTTTTTCATTGTTATTTTTTCACATTGCATGTATTTATTTTTGTAAAATTTTTCTCGGCACGAAATAAAGATTGTTGTTGTTGTTGTTGCAGGAAAGTTTGAGCAGGAGGACATTGATGGACATATACTTTTGTCGACTACTGTACAGAGCAGTCAAGCCATAGAGAAGTTAGGACTCGATACTAGTGGCAAGGAAGGAAAGTTCTCGGAGAAATAAATGAACTCAGTGGAGGACCCATTGCAGGTAAGACTTATGTGAAAAATTATACAAGCCTCAAAATTTTGAATGCCTTCGATTATGCATTAAGCTGCATTGTGGTTTGCACTTTCAGGCTGTATTTACGCGAAATATTTTAGCTATGTTTAGCTTTGCTTTTTGTAGCACAATTTTCTTCCCTATATCACAAATTATGTGCCCAAAATTCCTTGCCACTTGTTGAAGAACAAACACATTATGCAATGCGTAATAATTGGCCATGTTAGTTGTAGAGAATGTCAGGCCAGGAAGAATTGTGCATGGCTTGATTTCTTCCAGTTTAGTCAAATACCATTTTTGATAGACTAGTTTGTTTTCATGCAAAAAGATTTTCATAAATACTTAACTGAAGATTCCTTTTAATAGTGTAAAACAATATGACACATAGGTCTAGGCGTACTGAAAATCATGCAATAATCAGATTTCGATATAATAGTTAGCTTATATTACCATTTTAACTATACCGTCTATTTGCTGTATCGTATTTAAGGAAGCTGTGAGTGAGAGAAGCCCATGTCAAGAACTGATTTTTCCTTGGTGGACAGAATACTGACCAACACAGAAAACAATCAATTGAATACGACATATAGAACCATTACAAAGTAAGTCTCCATATATTTGGTTTTTATTCTTGTAAAAAGTTTAGCATCTTAAGGGCTGCAGTCACATAAGTGTTCCTGAGTACAATTCTTAGTCTTCATGAGTCAAAAGATGCCTGGTGCCAATCATAAAAGCCATTGAAAATCATCTTTCACCTTCATCAATTTACTAATTATGATACCACAAGAGCAAGTAAACCTGCACAACCCTTACTTGACAGCCCTACATCTGCCATATCACAAAAACTATTTAGATTTTGACCATAACCCTAAGTGGGTATAGGGCCTGACAAAGACTATTTATTGGAAATTTAAAGCACCATCACATTGCTAAATAGGTTTACTACAGAGCAGCAGGAGTAGCTAGTCTATCCACGAAGTGGTTTCCAATTTACCTGTAGTAATTTTAATCCCATGTTGCCCCTCTTTAACACAGAAAGAGGAAAATCCTTAATTACATCAAACAGGCTTGGCCTTTGGGGTCTCCAGCACCAAGGTTTAGAAATAATCCAGAAGCAACAAAGAAAATGCTTGTTGTCGTTGACACCCTTGGCAAGGACAAGGGATTTACTTTACCAAGGCTTGCACTGGGGAGGAATGCTATATTGCAAATTATACACAAACACATGGATGAATGATGATGTAAGGAGTCTGAGCAGCTGGAAGTGACTAGCAGACTGTGTCTTGTAAGCAGCAGTGAAAGTGAAACCACAAGTAATACGAGTGGAGACAGCCCAGAAAGTGATGAGGCAAAGTCAAATAAATTGGATGATTACTACAACACAGGTGAGCCATGTGTAATTCAGATTGCTACCTTTCTGGTACATTCTGGGTTGTGATAATTTACATGTATCATTCCAATAAGTGCCATATTTCTAACAAGCACCTTTTGTTTTCTCTTTTTAATACACTGTAAGTACCCTGTCTTCAGTACGCACCCCTAAATAAGAGGGAAGGTTTCAGTTCTTGGTAACTCTTGCTCTTGTTTTGCTTTGATGACTTGAGTTCAGGATCAATCTCAGTTTTTTTCTAGCTAGCCTGTTAATGCTGATTGAGATTCTAGGGTAATTTTGACCACCCTTTATCATTTTATTTTATTTATTGGCTATTGATACAGCATTTCGATAGTTAATACAGTATTGTATATAGAAAGTTCTCCTCATCAGCATCGGCAGGATAGCTATGATAGAAGTCCAATGACAGGAATGACTAACGCATCTTGAGCTACCTTAAATTGTACACATTTTAGGTTTGATTTTACTGTAGAATTCTACCTATTTGGAAATAAGTAGCTGGCTGAAAAACCATTTTTGAGTTGTTTTTTTTGTAAAAAAATACCTCTTAGTCGGCGCGTTGGGTATGTTATGGACAGGTCAATGGATGAGTGAGTGAGTGAGTGAATGAGTGAGTGAGTGAGTGAGTGAGAGATGTATGTATGTCACACCAATCAGATTGGATCTACTATAAACAGCCAATCAAATTTCTTGTTGTAAAGGTAAATGGTATGTAAGAAGATTTGATTCCAATACAGTTTAGAACAGCCATATTTATTCTTCTATAAAAGAGGAGGAAGTATTCATATATTTGGTTTACTTCGACATTTTATGTGGGTTAGGCTGAGGATTTTAGTTAAATGAACGAGATGAGCCTTCGGTTCGTGAGTTAGTAGTATGTAAATGCAACGAGATATTAGTTACAAAGGTAACTTGATTCTTTTGTTTTTCACAAGGAGTAAATTCAATTAGAGGTCACGAATCGTCGCTTTTAGTTCTTAGGACATATATTAGAGGAGACAAGACTATTTAGATTTGAAACAGTTCTAACGTTTACAATAGTAAGTGCAGGTGACGATTGTTTTGTTCTTATTGCATGCAAATATAACGAGATATTTTTATTTTTTAGTCACCAACTGTAATTTGACACTCTTGTTTTTCACAAGAGAGTAAATTCAATTAGAGCTGACAAATCGTCACCGCTCCTTCCCAAGAGATGTTTGCTATCTTTAGTAACAAATGGTAACTTAACACTTGTTCTTTATATGGGAGTAAATTCAATTAGAGCTGACAAGTTATCGGCTATTGTTCCCAGGATATTAAACAAAAAAAAGCTTTCATTTCTGGACGGTTTTTACGTCTCTGCAGTAGCAGTTTATTTTTATTTGATGGGCATTTTATGACATTCTTTTCAGTCCGATATTTTTAAAGGTAAAAAGTATCAAAACTCTCAAATGTTCTTTGAAGACTGCGTGGCACCAAGTTAAAGTGCAATTTAATTAAATCAGACTTTCAATGAGTCAGAGAGGTTTTTTTTTCCTCTTTCTTTCTATTTTCGGTGAAGTAGTGTTGTGTTGTGTAAAAAGGGTAAGCTTACGACTCATAAAATGCGAAAAGGTCTCTTGAGTATTTTTGAGCAAAAATTCCTCTTGGGGGTTGGAAGGGCTATGTGATGGGTGAGTGAGGGAGTTATGCATGTGCACCTGTCACACCAATCACTGTGGGTTTATCAAAGAACGAATCAAAGAAGAGAAAAAGATGGTATCTACACTAATCTGGAGACGTGTCAGATTACTGTAGTTTGTTGAAACATTTTATGGCTTACTATTTAGCTATCTTACCATTACTGATGTAACATCATATGTACATCATAAATTCCCAGTTTCTTTCTTTCTGTACATCGCAACCAAAAAAACTTGTCAGATTTACCAAATCATTACTGTAAACAGCTCCATGAATGCTCCTATCTCCGGCACTTCACAAAAAAAATAACTCTTGCACACCTTGCGTGCCTATGTTACTTATTGCAGTAAGAAATAACACTGTAGGAAGTGGTTGGCAAACTGGGATTTACTTTTAACTAACTTAAAATTATCTTTTCTGTGTTTCAGAACTCACTTTATCATCAGCAGAAACCATTATCTTGGTATGGCTGGACAGAACAACCATCAATGATGTTCACCTCATTAAGGACCTAAGACCAATTGCTAAAACTCTTAATCTGAAACTGCTCAGGAACAAAGACAAAACTTCTCACATCCGTGCTATTGCAAGTACCCTTTTAAAACAGGAGAAGTTCAATGTGAATGCCCCCTTGGAAAATGTCACCAAGGATGATGTTGTTCTAAATGAGAAGTGACTATTGGTTGTTACAATTGCAAGTCAACCTTTATGGCAACCAGCACTGTGTCTGTCAGCTGACTTTATAATCTTGGTCTGAATAGACAAAGTGACCAACCATGATCACAAATGTCCAGCTAATCAAGGAACTTAATCTGGCTGCATTCATCAATGAGACTTTGCCAAACTATAGTTTTACGCTGCACAATGATCCCAAACACACCTCGAGATTTGCCCAGGCCTTTTTTGATGAGCATGGCATCGACTGGTGGCCAACCCCTCCCGAAAGCCCAGACCTCAATCCAATTGAGAACGTTTGGCATGAACTGAAGTTGTACCTTGAGTCAAAAGTCAAGCCCTGAACAAAAGAAGAACTCATTGACGGCATTCAAAAATTTTGGAACAAAAGGATGGATAGAGCCAATTGCGGGCGTTACATGTGTATCGATCATGTCCTTCAATAGGCTGTTCCAGCTGCTGTCATGGAGCGTGGTGGTGCAACCTAGTATTGAACGTTTTAAATAAGCTTTCAGAATAAAAACAGCTCCTTTAGGAGCAACCAAATCTGAGAAAAGTCAATGGCCAATAAAAAAGACTACTTTTTTCGGATCAGAACTTTGATTTTCATGCAAAGTTCTCTCCCCTATTCCCACCCCTTTTGTTCTCCTAGCCCAAGTAAGAATAGTGACAAAAATAATAATAGATTCACATCACTGCAAACTTCCTTATTAATCTGGCTGTTTACTTAAGTGCAGATGAAACTTGACGTAATTTCATCGGCTTGGGATTATTAACAATTGAACTGTATATTTTACGGCTGACTGCTGTCAGGGTTTTATTTCTGACTGTTCATGTGTGTAAATCAGAAACATCTCGTTCAGCTGAAAAGAAACAGTAAGTTTCCAAAAACAGATTTGAAAACATTCGAAGTGGGAATAATTCTTAAAGATCAAATTACTATTGACACAGAGAAACGTGCAAAATAACATTGTTATTATTTCTTCAAATACATGAAATGACTAAATAATGCAGAAATGAAGTTAAAAACCATCCGCGGCTCACTTAAAAGACACAATAGATCACAGTAGATGCAAAAACAATCAAAAATGACAAAATCTCTATTTTTTCTATTCAAAGTGCTTTTTGGTAAAAAGAAAAAGAATGCCACACGCATGCCCTTAGGTTGCACTAAAGCATGTGCATTTGCAGTGTTCTTTCCCTTTTGTCATAGTAGTAAATAAGCTTACATCATATTTGCCATACTAATTTGGTTGTTGTGATTGTGGTTCGGCTGAAAAGAAAAGGAAAGTTTTCAGAAACAGATTTGAGATCATTAGCGGTAAGAAAAAAATTGTAAACATTGCCAAATTATGAGCGAACACACTTTAGAAATCTTTTTGCAACTCAAAATTTAGCTTTTGATTAAGCCACGCTTAATCAAAAGCACTGTAGCATTGTTTCAATCAAATGGACTAATAAACAATAATGTGTGAAATCATTCAAGTGCAATGTGCACGCCCACCGCACACTTTTGAGTGAATGATGAAAAAGACTTGGAAATCGATCTGCTTGTTGAAAAATGTTAATTGTAAATTTGTGGTATGAGTGGAAAAGTATGCACAAATTTCACGGCACCTTAAACGAAAAGGTATTTTTAACGAGAGGGCGACACATATATCATAGACCAACAGCCTGTACAACAATAGTTGATGTGTTGTTTTTGATTACATTTGAATAACAATTGGATTCTTATAACAGTTGATGCAAAAGCCAATCAATTTGCAGGATTTTCGATCCAACTGGAGCTTGTTTTGTTATAAAAAGGTTGCAATCCTTGCCCTAGTCAATAAACACTTGCTTTCCACAATCACCACCGTTAAAATGAGTAAACAAATCGCACACGTAAACTGGAGTCGATGACGTTATTCAGACGTCTTTCATACTGCTATAGTTGATCCATCGCCGATCAAACAAGGTAAAAAAGTATGGGTAATCTGGGGGAAAACCAAAAAGAAATACACTGCTGTTTTAAGCAGCTACCCCGTAAATGATGAGAACAAGCCTGAGTCTTCTAAAGATGACCACAGCCATGTTGAGCAAAATGAAAACTGGTGAGTCTCAACCTGTCTTAATTTGCAATAAACTTGCTTAAACCATCCTTTTTGGTAAAGAAGAAATGATGATAGATTGAGACAGCTCAGTAATCAAAGTAAGAGAAAACTTTTGTGGCTCGCCACCATCAAAGACAAGTTTACTGCTGTGAGATCTGATTAAGTGTTGGCAAATTTTTTTGCGTCAACTTTTGCTGTAAATGCGCGTACTGTTTGTTCTGAACTGATTTTTTCACAAACCCTGCATATTTGATATTAATACAAATTTTGACTTCCCTTTTCAGATCTCAGAAGCTACGCAATCCAGTGAACCTGCAAAAAAAAAGGAAGACAAGAGACCCAAAGGCCAAAGAAAAAAGAGAAACCCACAGGAAAGGTAATTATTTGTTGAATGAATCTGGGAAAATAAATTGTGACCCTCCATACGAAAACACGTCTTATGAAACATGGCAATTTGAGTGAAACCGGGTTTCAAAAGGGTTTCCAAAGGGTTTCAAACTCCTGAAACTGGGTTTCCAAAGGGTTTCTAAAAAGTTTCCAAAGGGTTTCCAAAGGGTTTCTAAAGAGTTTGAGAGGGTTTCCAAAGCGTTTCCAAAGGGTTTCAAACTACTGAAACCGGGTTTCTAAAGGGTTTCCAAGGGGTTTCTAAAGAGTTTCCAAAGGGTTTCTAAAGAGTTTCCAAAGGGTTTCTAAAGAGTTTCAAAGGGTTTCCAAGGCGTTTCCAAAGGGTTTCAAACTATTGAAACCAGGTTTCTAAAGGGTTTCCAAGACGTTTCTAATGAGTTTCCAAAGCGTTTCCAAAGGGTTTGAAACTCTTTGAAATCCCTTGAAACTGGGTTTCTAAAGGGTTTCCAAAGAACTTTTAAAAGCGTTAGCAACGGGTTTCAAAAGACTTACCAAAGGGTTTATTATTGTTTTTAAGGCAATCCAAACAGGTTTCCTATCCTGTGAAAGCTTTGAAACTCCTTGACGAAACGTTGCATGTAGGACATGTAACATAGTGTGATAGAGTGTCTTGAGTATTAGATTATACCTGCAACGCGTTCTTTCAGCTAAGTTTATTAATTTTGGTTATTAATTGTTTCCCAGTTAGCATGGGCTTAAAAACTTTTCTGTTTCAAAAAACATACTGAGGTTGACACAATCAACTGTTCACTTATGCGAAAACCTTTCATTGAGTATTCACGGCCGTTGACCGTGACCGCATCACATCACAATTAATTTATGGCAACAAGATATTTTGTACCATGCTGTTTTGATGTTCACTGAAATGCTCCTCTGCTAAACTGATGAAACTGCTTGTTAGATGTTTAAATCTTCCTTGAAAATCGTTTTATGTTAACTTACCGTTCGAACAACTTGCGTTTAATACCGCTCGTGACATTTTCGCATCCGTTATAATAACCTTATGTCCGTTTAAACAGTTTCCATTCCAGGTGTGGAAACCAATTAATGGCTTTTAAAATACTGCTAGTCACACAGTATAGCTTAGATATCACATTAGACGTGCTCTACATAAGCCAAGTTAAGAGTAGAACATCAGGTTGTTGAATCAGTATTACTTCTCACATCATTCCGACATGATTTTTTGAAACGTGATACAGACATTTTTATATCTAAATGTCATGTAAGAATATATAGCTGTAGTATATTGCATATACTGCAAATTTTGACCTGTTTTACATGTATTTGAAGTGCAAAAACCGTCAATTTTAGGGTGCCAGCCCTAGACAGCTGTCGTTTCCAATGTGTTGCAAACAGCAGAACATCCTTTCTCTTTCTATTTCATTTGGTTGTGTTATGTACCAAACTCAACTTTGATTATTGTTTGCAGATTCTGGCCACAAAGTCACAGACCAAGTTCTACGTTGAAGAGTCTGAGTCAGATGCCAGTGACAGTTCAGATGACTTGCCGTTAGCCTCAGCCTTGACAGCCTTACAAAGGACCCAGCAGTTTTTCCGACATTGATGATGAAATAGCGGATCCAAGTATGGGGCAGTTGATCGCTGACGCAATGAACACTGTGAACAATGTGACTAATGTGAGTTATAATGCATTTCTATTACTTTGAGATTAGCCTGTTCCAGGACCTTCCAGGTTCTTGGTCAGTGGGGACAATCAATATTCGATCAATATTCGTATTTTTTTACTGATTTTAGACTGAAAATATTATTGTGAGAATTGTTAGATTATATAGCATACCACATTTTCATTTTATTGACTTAAATGACGTTGAAGTAATTTTGGAGCCAGACTCCAGGCAATACAGCCTGATATGACGCACACAATGTTATTATAATCGAACAGACGGCTAGTACTGTTTTTCTTGTTTTTTGACTCTAGTTTTGCCATCTAGGAAAAGAGAGAATTTTATGCAGTTTAGTTAAAACAACGTACATTTGTATTGTTTTTACAAATTTCAACACAGAAATTCATTTTCTTTTCATATATATGCATGGCTAACATAATTTTCTTACTTAGGCATGCAATGCTGATAGGCAAGATAGTACCTCCACTGAACTACAACTGATAAGAACTATTCTAGAGAGGCTGGAGTGCACATTTGCAAGGCAATAAGCCAAACTGGATAAGCTGTTGCAGCAGACTAACTTGCACTTTAACCAGCAACCCCCACCACCTATGTTCTCTACCCCTGATGTGGCTACAAAACAGTTCAGTCAGTCTGCAGAGTACCTCCCATTTAAGTCATCCAACCCCAGCAGACCTTCCCTACCAGAACCTACATCTGCAGATCCGGACTGGATATTGTATGATGTCTTCCAACAGTCAAATCTTGAGTTGGCAGGTATGACATTTTGCTTGATATAAAAGAATAGTGAACTTTTAATTTTCCAAATTATGAGTAACAGAAAAATATATTATGATATGATACCAATTAAATTTACAAGGTAGTTCAGACAACCCTCTTTTGAAAGCACTAGTTTATCAACTACTATGTACCAAAATTCATACATGAAAAAATGGCTTTGTTTGAGAGTAAAAAAAAACTTCTACATACTTGGACTGCCTTTAGGCCACGAGCTCTAAAACCTTGCCTACTACTCCTTAAATCCTGTTTTCAATTATCGGTAACTTCACCCCCGTGGAATAAATAATTTACTTAATTCTAGGATATTGCACTGTTGGAGGTTCTGCCAGTGTCCGACTAACAAAGACTGACTACGACTTTGCAAAGGTGGCAAGTAAACCAACAAAGATGGCTCATTGCTTGGTGGACAAGCTGTTCACCCAGGATGTTTTCATGCAGTCAACCATGCACAGAACGAAAGACTTCACCCCTCTTGATGTTAACGTCATCGCTGAAATAAAGGGTAAGCTCACAGAGTCATTTCCATGTACTAGAATAAAAACCTGCATATAAGAGTGTGGGTTTTTTTCAAGTTAACCTCCATACAGTACAGCCCAAAAATAATGCACACGCAAGAACTTCTTTTTGCATCCGCAAAATGGCAACTTCTTTTGGTTTCTTGCAGGTCACTTGTGCTTGGATCCTGCAAGACACAAGAACTTCTTTGCAGTTAGAATCTAAAACTGCAAGAACTTCTCTGCGGTTGTATTTTCGAAATGCAAGAACTTCTTTGCGGTAGGATTTTCAAACTGCAAGAACTTCTTTGCGCTAACATCTTAGCACACAAAAATCTGTATCAAGACAGTACCGTCTTGGCGACGGGTTCTAAAAAACACAACTGACAAACACAACTAAAAAACAGAAATGACACCAGCACTTACCGTAAGAAGTATTAAAACAACAAATTCTTAACTCTTGACAATTTAAAATCTAAAGTTCAGTTCAGTTCAGACAACGAAGTTTTCATGAGCCTAACTTAAATCGAATTTGGACCGATCCCCGGGAACGGCCAAAGAAAAAGTAATGAATGGATCCACATTTGATAAAACTTCAAATTCGTTCACTGGTGTGAGCTGCTGTTTACATGTTCTACAAAGCTGTATTTCAATCCATCAAAACGTAAACAAATATAACAGAAGAAGTTGATTCTCAGCTGTACCAACTAACAAATCGTCGACCTTACTACGTATGCGGCTACCATTACACAAGAGATCTTGCGAAGTTTCTTCATGATGTGACTAACATTACAAGTTCTAGTGTAAGCCATGTACTTTCTTTTACACTGTTGAAGTCTTCCTTGGAGAGAGTTTTCGTTCGCGAATAAATCAGTCAGTAGATTTTATCACTGACAAAGGGAAGATTTTGGTCATGTACTAAGCAACCTCTGAATCGGAAGTGTCTCAAAATAACTTAACAGATTGAGACAGAGATAAGTATGGTGGCTTCAAAGGGACATACACTTTTCTCTCTTTTTTTTTCACTTGCGACTTAACTGCTACTTTCTTGCGACTTAGCTGCTACTTTCTTTCGACTTAGCTGCCACTTTCTTGCGACTTAGCTGCCACTTTCTTGCGACTTGCTACTTTCTTACAACTTAGCTGCGACTTTTCTGCTACTTTCTTGCGACTTTCTTGCGACTTGCTACTTTCTTGTGACTTAGCTGCGACTTTCCTGCTACTTTCTTGCGACTTAGCTGTGACTTGCTACTTTCTTGCGACTTAGCTGTGACTTCCTTGCTCCTTTCTTGCGACTTAGCTGCGACTTGCTACTTTCTTGCGACTTAGCTGCGACTTGCTATTGTCTTGCGACTTAGCTGCCTGGCTACCTCGCTAGGCAGCTTGCGTCAGCAGGCCAGGTTGTTTTATTTGAAAACAACGTGGATTCCTATCAATAACCGGTAGTCTGTTTTGCCTTGGCTTTACAGTATAGCTATGAAGTTTTTTGCTGTTTTTACTTTCATTTCGGTGTGCTCTACGCCGCTGGCAATGCTTCCATCTTACTCTCCTGCAATAAGGAACAATGCAGTAATGCACGACGAGATAATCGAGAACTATTTTAATCTCGGGCTTACTGCATCAGAAATCGCATTATTTCTCGTAAGTGTACATGGTATCAGGATCTCGTTATGACAATCGACAAGAATACTCAGATGGTTGGGATGTACAAGACCTCGGCGTCGAAGTAATTTGAATGAGGTGGTGTTTCTCGGAAATCCAACCTGGCCTGCCGTCATCACAAGAAAGTTGCAAGAAAGTCGCAGCTAAGTTGCAAGAAAGTAGCAAGTCGCAGCTAAGTTGCAAGAAAGTAACAGCTAAGTCGCAAGAAAGTAGCAGGAAAGTCGCAGCTAAGTTGCAATAAAAAAAGTAGCAAGTAGCAGCTAAGTTGCAAGAAAGTAGCAGGAAAGTTGCAGCTAAGTCGCAAGAAAGTAGTAAGTAGCAGCTAAGTCGCAAGAAAGTAGCAGGAAAGTCGCAGCTAAGTTGCAAGAAAGTAGTAAGTAGCAGCTAAGTCGTAAGAAAGTAGCAGGAAAGTCGCAGCTAAGTCGCAAGAAAGTAGCAGGAAAGTCGCAGCTAAGTCGCAAGAAGCAAAAAGCGTTGGAACCCAGACTAACTGCATCGTAGTTTGATTTTTCTACATGGACTGTTTCTTCATGAACTTCATTATTTGGGGATGTTTTCTGATTGTCGCATAATCTGCCAGCAGACTGTTCAAGTGATCGAAATGTTTTTTTCCCATAGGTTGTCATGAACACACGAGTATGTAATAAGTGAGTACGCTCGATATTATTTTCACAGTATAAGCAAACATAAATCCAGATCTGGTCTCAGCTGTTGGAAATACATCTCTTCCCACTGCAGTGACTTATCTTATAGATAACATTGCAAGCACACGCTGAGCATTTCGACCACCAACATGGCACTTATAAATGAACAGACTGTTTGACCTGCAACAACTTCTTGCGCCTTCTTGCGGCTTGCAGTAAGATTCATAAGCTCTTGCACCTTCTTGCGGTTAGATTTTCAACTCCTTGCAGCTTCTTGCGGTTAGACTTTACACTTCTTGTTTCAAATGTTCTTGCGGGTAAACCGCAAAAACACGACACTTTCACTTCTTGTGGCGGTTTGCGTGTTCTTGCGGCACAAGGACTTCTTGCACCACTTCTTGCGCATGCATTATTTTTGGGCTGTACTGTAGGTTCTTACAAAAATGGTGTGAACTGTGGAATCAGGCCACCTAGGTTCTTAATCAGGTTCTTAATTTCTATTGAAAGAAAAAACAAATTGTGAATGGTTCTTATGTGAAGGGTGCTTAACTGGCAAATTGTAGCCTAACAGGTTCTTAACTTTGCGGTTCTTACTGTAGTCAACAACAGTCATACCCTATAAACATATACTTAATGTTGTGTTACATGTATTTTAATTTGTCATGCAATATTTGAGTTATGTTTGCAACAAGTCCAGACTTTCAATTGTTATTTCTCAATAAGTTTGCAACTATGACTAGTTTCAACTAGTTACAGACCACCAACCGATCTTTCCTTCTATGTCGAATTTAATGTTATGCTTGAGAAGGTCTGGTCTACACAAAAAAATTTTGCAATTATGGGTGACTTAAACTCCAACTTGTCCTTTAAAAGTTGTGAAGATGCGTACGTACGTATGTATGTAGTATTGTATCTTTTGACTTATAAGGACTTTGATTTCTTTTCGCTGAAGTGCTCAGATTGTTTGGTTACCAGTGCCGGAATACTGAGGATTTCAACCACATCTGGGAAACATGTAATATAAGTATAGGCAAGCGCTGCCAAAATTTACGTATGAAAGGCAAGGATGGGGCTAGGGCAGATTAGGTTTTTGTTTCATAAGGACACGATTTTTAATTTCCATTTCAGTTTTTTTGTACAAAAGGCAAGGACAGGACTAGGGTAGATTAGGTTTTTGCTTTAGGACATAATTTTTAATTCACATTTGAGTTTTGCTTAGTTTATAAGTCGAAGTGCGCTTCGCTTTTGTTTATCCAGGTTTCAATTAAAAAAATAAATCATAGCAGATCACTGAATTACAATATAGCCTGAATTAAGAAAACAAAGTTTTGATCCAATTGTTGTGTATTCAAAGGATGCTTTTGTGCTCTGTGTATATATAACACAGGCTAAAACTATTCCGGAACACACAAAAAGAATCTGGAATGAACTAATAAGTATGCGATAAACCAATCACAGATCGCTAACTCATTAAGTTGACTTCACTGTACTGAACAAGTATTTACCAACCAATCAGGAAGTAGGATGAAGACAGGTCACCAAATTTGAACTCAATGAGTAGAAGTACGACTTCTTTAGTACAAAATAAACCCAATCAGTACGATTGTGAACTTAAAAAGTCTGCCAACAGCAAATCAAAACCTAACATTCAGAATGAAACGTGCGTGTTCAGCTTTGCTCACCAAAATATGGCAAAGAAGGTATTAGTTGTCAATCATCGTTTTCCTTAATAAAAGCGGGTTGATAAATTGTAGCGCGAAAAGTTGTCCTATATATTATATCCTAAAATGTCGCAGATGTCAAGAAATTAAATAATACAGCATTTAAGTCATACTGATGGCAGCATTTTCAGCAAAAATTGTGCTGTCTGTTGATGTATTTTCACTGACTTAGGATAAATGCGGCCTCGATCGCCTTGGGTTATCAACAACCTCCCGAGACAACCTACAATCCGGCAGAAGCTAATATCTCAATTAATGGAAACCCGTTATTTCTAGCTTAGTTTAACCTCGCATTTAAGTCGGAATTTAAAACTAGTAAATAAATTACGGTGTCAATTCTCATTCTAATTTACCAGAGCTCTGTATTATTCACGCTTACCTTGGAAAGTCGGAAAACCCTGCCGCCACTAGCGCATCGAATTCAAGGTTTTAACATCCATCCTCATGACTCGAAGCATTAGTTTTCCCTCGATGTATATGATATATTTCCCCTCACTTTCGTTGGATTATCAATAATATTGATACACTGGAGAAACACAAGTACTCGAGCACAGGTACATGTAAGTTTTTAATTGTTCAGCCTTTGCACAACATTGAACACGCGATACGCGACGAAATTCGAGACTGTTCACGCAATAGAGTACATTCAACAGTACGTCACTCTTCAGGAATGGATGTGAAGGTGTCGTATGACTTAATTTAGTGCCCGAAAACTCTCACCTTAGTATCAATTGCTTAAATTTCCACTTGATAAAATACTTCTGGGACTAAAAGTGACGTTGCAAGTAATGGTTAAGTCGCTTCTATAATCGTTTTGAGGGGAAGAACCAAGAATATAGTAAACAAGTTATCATATTTCACAGACAACAATTCGTCCCAGCACCTCTCGACACACTCCTAAGACGCACTCTATTTCTTTGTTTGTTACCACTGATACTTTCTACTCGATAATCTTGGTGTGAAAGAGCAAGTGATGGCAATGTTCTTCGAAAGGTCCGTGAAACAGCTAAAAGCATCTAGTGCAGTGCAGTGCTTATATTTTATTGCGAGAATATAACAGTTCACAATAGAGGACCACAGCTATGTGCGTCTATGCCGCCGTTGTGATGCTCAGTACTCAGTGAGTGCAAATGATACTTTTTACGTAAATCCAGAAGAAGACTACCAAACTTCGACAGCTTGACTGAAGATCGAGAATTACGTTTAACATTAACTCAATCGCTATCTCGTACTCAATGAGTACAAATTATACTCTTTAAGTAAAACTAGTAGCAAGGCTACCGAAGATCGAGAATTACGCGTAACATTAACTCAATTGCTATCTCGTACTCAATGAGTACAAATTATACTCTTTAAGTAAAACTAGTAGCAAGGCTACCGAACATCGAGAATTACGCTTAACATTAAGTCAATTGCTATCTCGTACTCAATGAGTACAAATTATACTCTTTAAGTAAAACTAGTAGCAAGGCTACCGAATATCGAGAAGTACGCTTAACATTAACTCAATCGCCATCTCGTACTCAATGAGTACAAAGTATACTCTTTAAGTAAAACTAGTAGCAAGGCTACCGAATATCGAGAATTACGCTTACCATTAACTCAATCGCTATCTCGTACTCAATGAGTACAAATTATACTCTTTACATGTAAGTAGAACCAGTAGTAAGACTACTAAACATTGACAGCTTGACTGAATATCTATAATTACAATTGAAAATTAAAAGGTTTCACGATTTCTGTTTTAATTACTTTACAAATTACTACTTTTAAAGTCTAAAAAGATCGGTACAGCTCTATTCGCAACTTCTACATTGACACTGCCTTTATTCGCAATCAGATCTAGGTCGGCAAAATTGAGACCGAGAATCACACTACACAAGAAATCTGTGGCATATACTCATTGAGTACAAATTAAAACATAAGCACCACTTTGTTTGCAATATATTGCTTGGCGATAAAAAGACCTAGAGGAGAATTAAATCTCGATAAAGCTAAGCAACCGAATAAGTGGCCCTGGAAATGTCACCGATACGGGTTTATTCTGTCTTAGCATCATGCCTAGTGCTTCTACGATGAAGACGGCCGAACATTATCCTTAAGATAAATCTGTGGTGACGTTGTACTCGATGAGTACAAATTATACCGCTCTTTTGTGTCAAGAACAATAATAAGCAAAGACCAAGAATTTTACTTGCAGTTGAATCTTTGGCGATGTGAAACTCAGTGACTATACATTATACTGTGTGAGTAAAAAGCAATACGGTACGTTTACAGAGAACAAACGGTTGCAACCTCAACTTCTTTCCTAAGCTGTTTTATTTCTCTTTGCTGTTATATTTCTGCTTTGTTCTGATTCCTCTTGGTCGCCTTTTCTTTTTCTATTCCCTGTTTTTATCTCGTTCTTTTTCTTTGCTACCTGAAATGCAGAGTATAACACAAACTGAATAAGACTTATTCGGCCCAAGAAACTGGTGCCGCACTCGGCTGTAACTTAGTGCTTTTCTAATACTTCTTATGTTCCAAGCAGTTCCCTGCGTCACATAATCATGTACTCAGTGCGTTCAACCACGATGAATAGATGAAAAATTTATTTAGAAACACGGCTTAAAAATATCCGTTTTCGGTATTCTTCATGTGCAATTCAGCAATTCTCTTAAACTTGTTGAAATTTTTGCGGTGTGGATTTTCTGGAGCCAAAAATACTTGAAAATAATAAACGCCTCTCATAATAGCCCTCTTTAGCTTAGGCGGTTTGTTTTCGGGCCATTGTTGATCACGTGATATTCTCTAGAGAATGTTTCTTTTATCCATCTTAAAATGAATCATTCACACACATGTGACTATTTAAAAATTTGAAAGCAAGAATTCTCTAGAGTATCATCACGTGGTCTGCAATGGGAAAACAAACCTCCCAAGCTAAAGAGGTCTATTTGGCCTGATGAACTTGCTCAACAGGATTGTTTCGTAGAGAAGCACCATGCACTGTAGGTAGCTAGTTCTCGGTTTGAATAGACAACACCCAACGCAACAAAGCCAATTCAATGAATGTTACTAGAATTAGAGCAGCACAAGGGGCACCGGTTATCGTGTAAGGTGAAGAATACCTGTCATACCTGAGTCTTCTTTGGCCGTCCTACGACTACCTAAAATCAAATAAAAGAAGTATAGTTAATGCAGGCAAAATGTTGACTTGTTCATTCCTACTTAGTTTATACGTGCATGACATTTGTTTACAATAGAAGTAATGTAAGGTGTACTACTACCTGAAAAGTGTCAGGTTTACGTAGGCTTTTTGCAACCGTAATATTTGAAAAATCTCGTATAAATACTTAACCGCGAAATATATATTAGAATGTATTAGGAACATGCAATTAACACGAGCTATTAAACCTTATAGTACTACCTCTGGAAACTTGTTAACTTTTTCTACAAGCGTTGCAAGTTTCCCATCCATATCTGTCTCGTTTTCTCCTGGCAAGGAATTTTCTCTCAGATCTTTTTGGCTGAAGGGCGAGAGAAGGGAAATAAACCAGCCTTCTTTGCCCATCTCTAACAGTTGTTCTTCACTGGCAGAAGACCACAGCTTCCTCATCTCCTGTTCTGATGAAAGGTACTCCCTCCACCATCCACGCTGGCAGATATCGAGTCTCACGCGACACTTCTCAACTTTGTTTGCTAGCTCTAGTATTTCCAAAGATTTCTTGTAGTCTGGTCGGAGGAGACTTGGTCTACCAGTGGGAACACTAGAAAGAACAACCAGGCCACTATCTTCATTTGGCAACCACAGTTCATCACTGGCCCAGCTCTTGTAAAACATCTGAACAGTCCCTTCCTTCTCCTCAAATTTGAAAGCGTGTGGGTAGATGTGATTTGACAACTGCGACGCGAAAGGCTCCAACCAGGATTTATAATCATACATCTGTGTCACCTCATAAACATCCGGTCTAGGTGTAAAACTCTGGGATATGGCATCACAAAGCTCTGGAATTGTGCTCACAGCTGTCTTTCGAAGTTTTTGAGCAATCCTACTAAAAAACTAGAAAAGAAAAGAAAGGATTGGTTTTCGAATGTTTTGTTTGGAATTCGAACATCAAATGACTTGCAAAAAGGGGAGAGTAAGTTAGCCGCCCTAGCAGATTTTGAAATGTTAGCGCCATGTTTGGGCTCCAACAAAGGGCTCCAAAGTTCACCTCTGTGAATCAGCATATCAACTTGTCCTTCATTATAACTAAAAAAAGCTTTTCCAAAAAATCAATCAAACCTGGTCAACATCCTCATGAGTATGCCCCACCATTAGAAACGAGTCGGACCTGTGAAAAAATATTACATGTGTGAAAACAACCTTTCTTCTTGTTATGAAAATACCGTGTTTTACTGGAAGTGGCCTTCTGCAGGAAGTGTATTGGTCCCTTAGAACATATGAAGAATGTGCTTGTTTTTGTATTGATTGATTGATTGATTTTTTTACTTATTTTGTGCGAACACATTGGTGTTTTAAAATATTTAGCAAACACACATTTCTTCAGTTCAATTTGAACAACACTGTAACACAGTATATGTATTTGCAGAAGTTTATGTAAAAGTATTACTCTACCCACCTTCTTAAATATTTTTTTCTGCACGAGAAAAGCGCAAAATGCCATGATGTATCGGTTCTTACATTTTCGGTAACAATTGTCCATCTGTAAGTATAGTACGGGGGGTAATCTTCCCTTCTGAAAAAAAGTGTTATAATAGTACTATTACTACTCCTCCTGGAGCTGCTGCCTCTCCTATCTATATGTACTGTTCAGCTGAATCGCATACTCTTTGCGCCGCATACCCATTTCAGGAAAAGAAGTTAAAGAATAGAAGTGTAAGAATTATAACACCACAATATATTGCACAACCTACACGAAACCCATCTGAAACAAATAGCTACGAATCTCCTGGCAAGATTTTACATCAATTTGCCTATCTACCATTTAATCTCTACATAGAGAAAACAAAGTTACTTAATAAGTAAATATGATTATTTGAAATCAGTAAATGTAAGACGTTTAAGTTCGAGCTATAATCAGACAAAACTTTATTTTTACAAACCTTTGCTGTTTTAAGGAGAACGTTAACGAGAATGTTGATTGTCAAATTCGAGTCATGAGGCCACTCCAGTTTGCCAATGAATGCGAACGCTTTCCCATCTCCATGCGAGAACACGCCAGTAACATGCGTCCTTAGAAAGCTGGATTCCGCAGCCTTATGAAAAATAAAACTGAGTTGTTGGCAAAGCGACATCCAACGGAGAATTGATTGGTGGGCAATAAATTAGTGATCTTCAGATGCGAAAGGGGAATTCTTAGCCTACCTTTGAAGCTTCTGGAAAGCGAGGAATATTTGTTTTTGCTTGATCCATCCCGTGTATTATCAGGCTAAGGTATTTCTTTGGTCTTTCCTCAGCAAGCATCTGGTGGCGGTAGTACTGTTCTCTCTCTTGCCTAACGTATTTCAAAAGTAGTTAGAAGCCACCCACTTACGAGCTCCTTTTCAAGGTTTTATAAATGCAGAAAAAAACTTACATCTGCTGCTTGTTATGATACTGCTTCATTATCATCAGTTCTTCCCTCTTTTCCTTATTTCTGGTGACTTTCAAATAGTCTTTCAGTAAGACACATACTCCACATTTTGTGAATCGGCTCTCCTGAAGAAGAAGAGGAAGAAGAAGAAAAGAAATTCAAAAATTAGGTTTTAATTTAGGATACGAGAAGCACATCATAACATAAATAAACCTTTGAGCAAAATCCTTGTCTTTTACTTTGGAAAAGAAATGGCAATATGTCAAAATGGTACACAAGAATCAACTTACATTGTTTTCTTCCACAAGCTATCGTTAGTATGAAAGCATTAGTATAAAAACGAAAACATTTTCAGCGAAGCAAAACAAACATAAATTGCCACTGTCGGTCAACCATACCTTTGGAATTGTTACATGAGAGAAGTAATTCTCCCAGACTTTACGAAAGGTCTCCCAGGACACTGTGGAAGGGTTCCTCATACGTTCCATATCCTGAAGGTACATCTTGTAGGTGTCCCTTTTGGTGAGGGAAGCAGGGAGACAGACTTTATCCTTGTGTGGCATGCTATCTCCAGATGTCCTCACAAATTCCTGAAACCATGCCCTCGCCTTAATTGCTTTTGTAGAAAGGCCTTTCGAAGATGTTTTATTCATCGATGACAGAGATCTACGCCTCCTTTTGAAGTCATCCCAAAGACTGCAGAACCTTCAGATCGAAAAATGATTTTATGAAAAATGATTTTAGTCGAGGGCAAATTTTCAAAGTATCACTGTATGGGGGTGCTGACATATTGCCCTTGTTGCTGTTTCACCAAAAACAACGTCTCTTGCGTGAGTCTACTTTCGTATATTTCTCTTACGCATACTGCGAACGGATTTCGGAGTTGCACTTCTCTCAACAGCAGAGTTATTGGCGGTTCGTGCCTCTCATTGCTGATTATAACTTCCATGAAATTCTATTTCACTAAAAAGAGGAAAGTTTGAGTGGAGTTTTTGCTACTTGGTTCCTGGTTACAAAGTTTGCCTTTTTCCCTCGGACCTTTCTTGTGCTTTCCAATCACTGTTTACAACTAACCTTCCATTGGAGATGTGATGGGCCCTGAGCCATGCTTTCCTGCACACCTGCTTTCCAGCTATAAGAAATTTCAAGTCATTAGCACGTGCCACTGTTGTCCCGCCTGCAACCTGGAAAAAGGAAAAAACGAACTGTTGCTGCTGCTTTTCCGAGCAATCGCCCCAAAACGACGTTCTGGCCTGCTTAAAATCTCCAAAGCTTATTTTTTCGGAACACTTTAATGGACAACACCATTCCTTTTGGTCGGTGCGCATTTGGTCTTCACTCAGCATCTTCACTCTCCTCTTGGAATGCCCGCCTTTACCACAAGTGGTTGGTGTCGAAGAGTCCTGAAATTGAAATTGAAATGTCAGTGAGCACAACTATGAACAACTCACGGGTGTTGAAAATTTTCCTTCGGCTTTGCACACCAAAGAAACAGGGGATTATTTAGTAAGTTCTGTTAGGTTAGACGGTAGTTTCACCATTTATGACAAACTGATTGGCTCGATACTCTTCACTAGTTACCTGCTGTGGCAGTGATGCAAAAGATTCCTCGCTATCACTTTCCGACAAAACATCCTCTGTGCTTGTATCCCACATTGACTCCTCTGAAAGATATTCCTTTAAAAAAAAAAAAAAAAGCTACACTTGAAATTAAGTCCACCTTCCCCTACTCCTACTACAGCTATGTAACGCAAACTTGTGTCATTGCCTCAAAGGGCGTAAACCTACCCTACGGTCTGCATCACTATCTTCATCATCCCAGTCGGGAGTTCCACCCTTCAGGCCCATGTCCTCAATGAAAAGCGTGCTTAGATTGTGAATTCCATACTCCAAAAGAGGTAAGTCGGACCTCAAGTTCTTTCCACACCAGGTAATTCTTGTCGATGGTGTAATCGTAAAGGAATAGTTGAAATTCACCATATCAATAACCTCCCTCCAAGTTAAACTCAAGTCTACAAAAACAGCGCAGATATCTCCTACACTTCTGTGTAAAAACAAGGTTGCATTGGTGGATGTTGGCAGTGTAAAGTCCTGGTTCGAGGTCTTGGAACGACAAAGTTTATGTATACCGAATGCAATAAAGCATGCTGTTAAGGTAATGCAGTTTGGAAGTGCAACAGTAAGGAGGGTATAATCTGATTTGAAAGAATTGCAAGTAGAAATTGCATTGTCAAATAATACCATTTCTACTGTCATTGATGAGAATAATTTAATGACATCCTTCAAGGCTTCTTTCTCAACTGAAATTGCAATTCCTGTGCTAAGAGCACCCGCGTAAAGTAAGACATGTTTTATTTCTGCAAGTGCTGCAAGGTGTACCATCGCGTCCAACAAAATACCATTTATTCCCAGCAGGTGACCCGCGGCAACAACCGAAGCACAAGTCAATAAAAGTCTAGTTTTACCGTACATATTAAAGGCAAGTGCCGCACCATCGAGCACCGTTGCAAGTTCCTTTTCTTTGCGATTGGAAGGGATGAATTTAATGTTGTCACAGAGTGCTGGTGACTGGTAATACAATTGTTCTTCAAAAAAACATACAGAGCAGGAACACAATATGTACGATCCATTAATAACGCCAGTAAACAACAACAGAGATGTCGTTATGATGAAAATTGACAACAATTCACTACCATCTGCCAGACTTTTGAAGAAACTTGGCGTCGTTTTCTCTGCTGCCGTCGAACCACTGCTACTGTTAATTGTTTCTCGAATTGATTTGCAATCTGTCACAAGGAGAACAAAAACTTCAATTTTACGACACAATTACCAGCTGAAATCACCAAGCGATCGCAACAGTACACGTCAAGCTGTACTTACCGAGGAACGAGCCAACATTTGCGTCCCGGCGAGGAAAGAAAGCTCTCATTAGGCTGCAGGGGCAATGAACCGACTCTGGAGGAAGGGGCAGCAAACAGAGAAGAAGAATGGTACAAAATTTCCACATTTCGATATCAAAAACCAACCCAATGTTACACGTTGCAAATAAGCGCCAAATCTAGATTTCCGTTTTTGAAAGAAGCGCCAAATCATCTTGAAACCATGGTGGTTTCAGTTTGGCCACTAAGGATCTACGAAAATTACTGATTGAGTAAAAAAGAAACTTTATGAGTTGAAACCTGATAACAACCAGTGAAAACTCAACTCTTCAGCTACTTAATAAGTTAACCCAACACTCAAGAAGTTGCAGATCATGATATACGTGATGTAAAGTCCGAGAATTTTCAGTTCAGGACTAATTCAAAAAATCCAAGAAGTCTTTATGGTGACAATACTGCCATCCATGTTTTAGTTTTCTGTCACAGTCGATTTTGTTCTTGACAGTAATCATTTAATTAACGGGAATTAAATGGGTACATCTAATAATTGGCTACGAAATCCATCAGGTCGTATGTTCATAAAACTTTATTTCATCAACGTTTCCTAAACTTTTCCTCGAATCCTACAGGAACACAATTTATCCACCTCCCTGAGCAAGGCTCAAAACAAGCTACAGATTTGAATTTAGTAAACTGATTATTTGCTCGAGTGTTGGTTATCTCACGCCAAAGTATATTCCTCACGTCAACTTAGACGTCAGGATACATGCGCCATTACATCACTTCCGAAACTTTCCCAAATGGAAAGTGATGTACAAGTATACTGGCCGCTCTTTAGTCAAATTTTTCAGCATTGACTGTGAGTGCAAACCAACCGATTCATGTTTACTTTTACCAACTAAGAAAGGATCTAGTAACTTCGTGACATGCGACTTTAAGTTATCATACTTCTGTCAGCGTCAATTAGATCTCACATGCGTGTTACCAGTAGAATGTTCCAAAAGGAGGCCAACAAGCACGTACAATTTAAATAACTCTGGGACTATATCTCATTTTGAAATCCATTTCGGCCGGACCACAGTTCTATTCCCCTGATTTAATCTGGATATTTTATTGTTTAACAAATACTATAGTAAAAATAGCTATTTTTCAATGGTTTTTTTATAGGGAAATCCGACTCTTTCTAAACTCTCAGTCATTAGCACCGTGACATGTCATGGATCATTGAGTCATGGATCACGGATCACGATTTCAGCTGAACCCAAATACGCGTCTTGTTGCTTATACGTAGGCCAATCTTCCTGTTTCCCACCTTGACCTACACCTAATAGTTTGGACCTGTACTGGGGCAAGGCCTTTCTACCGCGACATGTGATTACAGTGGACAGAAAGATCGCGATGCTGGACAGGCATACTACATTTGTTGTCTCTACAAAGCACTGAGATCTTATTCACTGACCTACGTGAATGCATGCAAAAATCACGGTGCTCAACCCTCTTACGCATCCATATACGTATCCCTGCGCATTGGCCTATCTATTAACTCCCAATGCCCAATACCTAAGGCCTATACGAAAACACACGTTTTACTTTCCGTTTCAAGTGGTATAAATATTAGTGCACGAGCACACCGAAAGTAGTTTCAAGTGATGCTAAGTGGAGTCAATTGTTTGTTCACTTTTGTCAAGGAAGTTCGTTCTCATAATCCCAGCAAAATGTCCAACCAGGAACGTGTATCCGAAACGCCTGAGACCTCACCTTCACCTTCACCTTGAGTGGATTCACTACATCTACATCTAGCAGGAGATGTACCCCTAACGGAGGCTACCTTGATCCCCTCTTTTCCACAGCACATTGTCTCTCCTGTTCCACGGTACAGCTTTTTGAGAGACCTTCAGGGTGCAGATTTGACAATTTCAGAGCCTACCACGTTCCAACCCATCGTTCCATACCCAGAATCCTTGCAACGTTCCAAAGCAAGTGCTTCTTCAATGTTGAGAGAAGAACCAAACTTCATGAAGATGGTTCGGGATATGCGGCAAAACCTGTTCGGACGTGCTCATGGTAGATTAATGGGAAGAGACGATCCTCCAGAAGAAAAAGCCCTTGCTCGCGAATGGATAAGAGAAATGAAAAAGATCTACGGTGGCAGCATGACTGCTTCTATGTCGCACACACGAGTAAGTTCGAATTACGTTAATAGAAAGGTAGTGCGCGTGTATTTGAACAACTTTAAATCTGATGTGTTCACTTAAGACTAAAATATTCTTTATACATTCTTAGATTACAGAGTATAGTACAATCGTCTTTGCCTAGTACATGCAACAGTCACATGTACGCGTATGAATGTCCCGAGCTGTACACGTTAATTTGTTAAAAACATTCTTTTCAATGGCATAATGAAGTTATCTTCAAAACAGGTGATTTTATTAAATTTCTGGGAACATTCTTAAACAAATTATTTTTCACTGAAGAGCGGAGAGTGCATATTCTAAGCATATTCTGAACTTGTCCTCGATATTATTCTGAAACATTCTCGTACGAGAAAAGAATAGTATAGGTTGTTAGATTAAACCGTGATTCACTTTTCAATAGAATCTCCAGTACTATACATTGGTGGCTTCCCTGAGCCACAGATGCTTTGAACAAGTCAAAGAAATCATTAAGAAGTACAGGCCAGGTCAACTGCTCCTGGCCAATAAGCGCGCCACGATAACGGCAAGTTCTTTTACATTTCTGGAAAAGAAGACTGAAGAAGAGAGGTACAGGGACCTTTCTGAAGTGGCGAAAGGGACAAAGTCGTTGTCAGCGATGAGGAAAATGCAACATGAGTTGCGCGAGAAAAGGAAAACAGATGAGGGAATTTCCGATTTGAGAAAACCTAACGTCAAAATTTCAAAGGTAAGTATATAACGTTTATCCATAATAGGAGGAATGCACTGGCTTACACTAATATAACACTGAACTGAAAACCACAAATATTTTACAGTATGGTCTATTGAATCTTCAGTTTTCCTTTTGGATCTCTGAAGGAAAGTTATGTTTGCATTTGCATGGTCATGTGATACAAATCTGACTAGCGTTCTTTAACGTCTTCAAAGAACTCGGCCCGTGTCACGTTTCCTTGCAGCCAAATGAAGCCAGTGACAAGCAAGCTACAGATAACCTGGAGAAGCAGGTTGAAGACCTGAATAAACAGGTTGCCTCAGTACGTTCACTTTATCCTTGAAAATTAGTTAGTGTCAAAATTTAAGCCTTGTTGAAATATAGGTAGACGAAAATGCGATGTACTGAATACTGCAAAACATAACGACTTGAAGGGAAATACGTTACCTTTGCTACAGTTGGGGTCAATAAGAAATGGAAATCACATAGTCACGTCATCTAAAGTTTTCAATATTAAAGTTGCAGGAAGAACTCAACAAAGTGAAGGAGGAAAAAACAGAACTGGAGCTCCAGCTGGAGAAAGAAGTCGATCGGTCCAAAAAGGTGAAACATATCTTTCGGGATAACATATGGACCACACATCAATTCGCAGTTTCAAAAACTGTAGAATGCAAAATATTCTGAAGAATGAAGACAGGGGATGCTCACTGATGTGAAAAAGGCGTAAATGCCCGAGAGCTGACCACGAGGCCATTTTTTCATACCTTGAAAAACAAACGTATACTCAAACATGCCTTTAATACGCTATATGTATGTGCCTTAAAATTTAATACTGACTTTTTTTTCCTTCTAACAGGAAACCGATAAACTGAGGAAAAACCTTGAAGAAGCAAAATACCAGGTGTATGACATAAAAGCCCGTTGGCTAGATCATATTAGGAAGAGAGATTTAACAGCTGAAAAGACCAAGGTACGCTACTTGAAACTAATATGGACATGTTAAAGTTATCCAGAGGTAATGGTATATTACAAATCCTAAAGAGATGAATCAGTAGTGTCAGTGCTAATGATATGTTGCCAGTGTGTGTGGGTGTTAGGAAAGATACTGGCAGTAATCCACCGTACATTTCTTATAAGAAGCATTCCATGAAAGTATCAACCTAAACACCTTTGAAATGTAAAATTCCTTCCGATATTCCCTCCTCGAAAAACATGGCGTCATGTAATTTTTCTACCACACGTTTACTTAACGTGTTTGCTTTTAGGTCAGCGCCCAAACACCCTCGGTAAAAGCAACAACGTTGGTGACCGCAAGTTCATCCGAAAATGAAGAGAGCGAGGATGACAGAGAAAGTTCGGAAATCGAGGAAATTGCGGTAACAAGGGTACAAAATAAAGAACTGTAAAATGATTTTCCTGCTTTGTCAAAAACAGAAGTAATGTTATAAGGTAATCCAGGCATACATGATTCTTTTAGGAAAAAGTGGTTGCAAGTTCCGCAATGGATGATCTGAGAAAGAGATTCAAGAGGACAGAAGATTTAAACTGCCAACGCCAGGAGCAGGCAAGAAGTCGATCATCAGCTCCACGTGCTCCTCGTTTAGTGGAAGAACAGAAGTTGGAGAGAGATGATGAGCAACAATCAAAGAAACAAGATAAGGTAAGAATGGGAAATTTTCTTGGGAAGAATAGTGCTGATCGATTCACTGATTGCAATCTTGCAAATTTGTAAGCCACTGCCATTTGCTTCTCTTTAAGGTCCATCCCAAAGTTAATGAGAACTGGGCGGTGTACTGCTCTAACTGGGGTCGAGAGAGACCTTTGATTGGAAGGGTCTTAAAGGTGAAAGAAAACAGTATTACATTAGGCTGGCTAATTGGTCGATACAAGCGCACTTGGAGTGACTGGAAGAGAGCAGGAAAGCACCAAACGCAAGAAATACCGCTAGAAGACCTACTTATGAAAATAGAATTTGTGACCCTCCATACGAAAACACGTCTTATGAAACATGGCAATTTGGGTGAAACCGGGTTTCCAAAGGGTTTCAAACTCCCGAAACCGGGTTTCCAAAGGGTTTCTAAAGGGTTTCTAAAGAGTTTCCAAAGGGTTTCCAAACGGTTTCTAAAGAGTTTCAAAGGGTTTCCAAAGCGTTTCCAAAGGGTTTCAAACTACTGAAACCAGGTTTCTAAAGGGTTTCCAAGGGGTTTCTAAAGAGTTTCCAAAGGGTTTCCAAAGGGTTTCTAAAGAGTTTCAAAGGGTTTCCAAAGCGTTTCCAAAGGGTTTCAAACTATTGAAACCGGGTTTCTAAAGGGTTTCCAAGGGGTTTCTAACGAGTTTCCAAAGCGTTTCCAAAGAGTTTGAAACTCTTTGAAACCCCTTGAAACCGGGTTTCTAAAGGGTTTCCAAAGAACTTTTAAAAGCGTTAGCAACGGCTTTCAAAAGGGTTACCAAAGGGTTTATCATTGTTTTTAAGGCAATCCAAACAGGTTTTCTATCCTATGAAAGCTTTGAAACCCCTTGACGAAATGTTGCATGTAAGACACGTAACGTAGTGTGATAGAGTGTCTTGAGTATTAGATTATTCCTGCAACGCGTTCTTTCATCTAAGTTTATTAATTTTGGTTATTAATTGTTTCCCAGTTAATTAGCATGAGCTTAAAAACTTTTCTGTTTTAAAAAATGTACTGAGGTCGACACAATGAACTGTTCACTCATGTGAGAACCTTTCATCGAGTATTCACGGTCGTTGACCACAACCGCATCATGTGACGATTAATTTATGGCAACAAGATATTTTGTACCACGCTGTTTTGATGTTCACTGAAACGCTCCTCTGTTAAACTGACGAAAAAGCCTGTTACATGTTTAAATCTTCCTTGAAAATCGTTTTACATTAACTTACCGTTCAAACGACTTGTGTTTAATACCGTTCGTGACATTTTCGCATCCGTTATAATAACCTTATGTCCATTTAAACGGCAAGCAAAAATTGAACGGAAGTTACGAAGAAGTGTTATTGTTTGAATGGCCACAGAGCATATCTAGTACCAGGAGTACCGGAACAACTGATAAACAGCTAATAACAGCGAACAAAGAATTTCATACGAGTACTGAACTTTCAGTTTGACAACTGTTAAACCTGTAATTCGACAAGACCGACCTAAATTCAAGTAATCACTTGCTCGCCTTGTATTAGTTTGTCACATTTTTGACATCTAAAAATTAATGTACCTGAGCATATTCCATAATCAGCTACCAGCTTAACTTCTTTGCATAAAATATATTCTGATGGCAAAACGCAAGAAGCCGATGCGACCATTTTGGTTTTCATGGTTTTTCAGATCTTTCAGTGTTCAAGCGTGTGTATGTTTTTGGCACGTGAGCGGTAACACAATACTGTAAGGTACTGTCACGGTTAAAAAGGTAAAAACTATTTCTCTGGTTCTATTTGGGATAAATCAATGATTCAAACGGTGAAATGTTCTCTGCTTATAAATAGGAAGTTTAATCAAGGGTTCTATGACGCACTTTGCACTCTTAGCTAGTTTTTCTTCCAGCGGAAGTTTTTTCTTTCGGTGTCCATCCCGATAACTGGCTTACTGTCTCCTGTAGCGTCACGGCTAGTAATGAAAAATAAATTTCTCCGGTTCTACTTGGGATAAATCAGTGATTCAAACAGTGAAATGCTCTCTGCTTAAAAATAGGAAGTTTAACCAAGGGTTCTATGACGCGCTTTGCACTCTTAGCTAGTTTTTCCGCCAGTGTGTTGGACTCGACAACGTGGTAAACATGCAATGCCGTCTGGATTAATTATCCGTTTATTTCGTTTTTGACTAGTTGAAATAAGGGAATTTATACAACAGTGTTGCTTTGCTAAATGTGCAAATGAGACCTAAACCTTTCAAATGCACTGTAATGAGACTCCTTGAACGTGATTATAATTTCCATAAATCGTGATCTTTTCATTGTGATTGTAACGCAACGTGCGTTGCCGGTCATAGCAATAAAACACTCATTCAGATATATCACTAGCAGATTGTCGGCCTGTTCATGATAACTTTACACAGACAGCAAAAATTACTCAAAAGAAGGAACGAAAACCATTCGAACCGAACTAACAATGCCTTTAACAAATTACAGAGTCTAAATAGTTCGTTAGTGGGATTGAAAGCCGACATGTTTCATATTTACTCGCAAGAAAGCAAAAGTTTTGTAACGAGCAAACAGTTTAAGTGGAAAACATAATTTAAAATTCTTCGGAAAGCTTGAGAATTAGTTTAGAGAAAATGTAGGCAGAATTACGCTGTAGCAAACAAAATATTCAAAAGAAAAGGTCGCACCTCGCGCAAATATGCCAATGGCGAGTCATTGATCTCGCATGTAAACAATAACCTATTTGCGTTTACATTCGCAAGGGTCCGCAATTTTCGCGACTAAACTTAGGAGAAGTTTTACCTGCGTTATATCTTTTGATCTTTCCACAGCCATAAATAAATCAGTACTGAGTCATACCGCAAAATAACATTTCTGCAAAAAAAAATTAACACGCAGTGCTGTCGTGCAATTACGCCAGCGAACGCAAACTAGGAGAATATTTTTTTCCCTGACACTTTCAAATCGGGTTTTCAAAGAGTATTCGGAACATTTCAAAGGGGTTTCCAATGTGTTCCGCATTCCAAAGAGTTTCAAAGCGTTTCCAAAGGGTTTCAAAACGTTTCAAAAGAGTTTCAAAGCGTTTCAAAAGGGTTTCCAAAGGGTTTCAAAGCATTTCAAAAGGGTTTCCAAAGGGTTTTAAAGCGTTTCAAAAGGGTTTCAAAGTGTTTCAAAAGGGTTTCCAAAGGGTTTCAAAAGGGTTTCAAAGTGTTTCCAAAGGGTTTCCAAAGGGTTTCAGAGTGACCTCAAACCCCCTGGAAAACGCTTTTGTGGATAAGATGTGTTTTTGCATGGAGGGTCACATTTGTTGAAAAAAAAAGGGGAAAAAAAGTTAAGCAATGAAACAATAACAAAACTTAAAGAGAAATACAATGACAAAGAGAAAGCCCCATAAGATAAAGATTGTTTTACTCTAGTTTTATCACAAACTGAAACATTTGTTTTAGAACCTTGTCCTGTCAATCTGTGACAATTTGAAGTTCCGCTGTTTCTCAATGTAGCAGATATTTGGTGAGGAATCTTGTATGTCACACAGAGGTCAACTGGATGTTTGAATTATTGGATTAACATTACACATTTTGATTGCCATGTCGATTGCCTCAGTTCGCTTTCCTACAACAAAGAAAAAATCTACTGTACTCATTGAGTATGACATCGCCAACTCAGTATAATTTGTACTCGTTGAGCACGAGATAGCAATTGAGTTAATGTTAAGCGTAATTCTCGATCTTCGGTAGCCTTGCTACTAGTTTACTTAAAGAATGTAATTTTTACTCATTGAGTACGAGATAGTGACTGAGTTAATGTTAAGGGTAATTCTCGATCTTCGGTAGCCTTCTTTAAAGGTAGCAATTTGTAAAGTAATTAAAAAGGAAATCGTGAAACCTTTTAATTTTCAATTGTAATTATAGATATTCGGTCAAGCTGTCAATGTTTAGTAGTCTTACTACTGGTTCTACTTACATGTAAAGAGTATAATTTGTACTCACTGAGTACGAGATAGCAATGGAGTTAATGTTCAGCGTAATTCTCGATCTTCGGTAGCCTTGCTACTAGTTTTACTTAAAGAGTATAATTTGTACTCATTGAGTACGAGATAGCAATTGAGTTAATGTTCAGCGTCATTCTCGATCTTCGGTAGCCTTGCTACTAGTTTTACTTAAAGAGTATAATTTGTACTCATTGAGTACGAGACAGCGATTGACTTAATGTTAAGTGTAATTCTCGATCTTCAGTCAAGGTGTCGATGTTTGGTAGTCTTCTTCTGGATTTACTTAAAAAGTATCATTTGCACTCACTGAGTACTGAGCATCACAACGGCGGCATAGACGCACATAGCTGTGGTCCTGTATTGTGAACTATTATATTCTTGCAATAAAAATACAAGCACTGCTCTGCACTAGATGCTTTGAGCTGTTTCACGGACCTTTTGAAGAACATTGCCATCACTTGCTCTTTCACACCAAGATTACCGAGCAGAAAGTATCAGTGGTAACAAACAAAGAGTGCGTCTTAGGAGTGTGTCAAGAAGTGTTGGAACGAATTGTTGTCTGTGAAATATGACAACTTGTTTACTATATTCTTGGTTCTTCCCCTCAAAACGATTATAGAAGCGACTTGACCATTACTTGCAATGTCACTTTTAGTCCCAGAAGTACTTCATCAAGTGGAAATTTAGGCAATTAATACTAAGGTGAGAGTTTTCGGGCACTAAATTAAGTCATATGACACCTTCACATCCATTCCTGAAGAGTGACGTACTGTTGAGTGACGTACTTTATTGGGCAAACAGTCTCGAATTTCGTCGCGTGTCGTGTGTTCAATGTTGTGCAAAGGCTGAACGATCAAAAACTTACATGTACCTGTGCTTGAGTACTTGTGTTTCTCCAGTGTATCAATATTATTGATAATCCAACGAAAGTGAGGGGAAATATATCATATACATCGAGGGAAAACTAATGCTTCGAGTCATGAGGATGGATGTTAAAACCTTGAATTCGATGCGCCAGTGGTGGCAGGGTTTTCCGAGTTTCCAAGGTAAGCGTGAATAATACAGAGCTCTGGTAAATTAGAATGAGAATTGATACCGTAATTTATTTACTAGTTGTAAATTCCGACTTAAATGCGAGGTTAAACTAAGCTAGAAATAACGGATTTCCATTAATTGAGATATTTGTTTCTGCCGGATTGTAGGATGTCTCGGGAGGTTGTTGATAACCCAAGGCGATCGAGGCCGTGTTTATCCTAAGTTGAAAATACATCAACGGACAGCACAATTTTCGCCGAAAATGCTGCCATCAATACGACTTAAATGCTGTATTATTTAATTTCTTGACATCTGCGACATTTTAGGATATAATATATAGGACAACTTTTCGCGCTACAATTTATCAACGGCTTTTATTAAGGAAAACGATGATTGACAACTAATACCTTCCTTGCCATATTTTGGTGAGCAAAGCTGAACACGCACATTTCATTCTGAATGTTAGGTTTTGATTTGCTGTTGGCAGACTTTTTAAGTTCACAATCGTACTGATTGGGTTTATTTTGTACTAAAGAAGTCGTACTTCTACTCATTGAGTTCAAATTTGGTGACCTGTCTTCATCCTACTTCCTGATTGGTTGGTAAATACTTATTCAGTACAGTGAAGTCAACTTAATGAGTTAGCGATCTGTGATTGGTTTATCGCATACTTATTAGTTCATTCCAGATTCTTTTTGTGTGTTCCGGAATAGTTTTAGCCTGTGTTATATGTAATAAACTTCAGAGCAATACATTTACATCTTTGTGTTTTGATATTGAATCTTACAACATTGATGGGGAACATTGAGAACATTGATGATTTTGGGCTTGACTTCTAAATATATAAACAATGCACCTGAACAAGCTTTGAAATGATGCGGATTGAAACCATCTCAGGCCCGGTTTGTGTGTCACATTTCTACCATGTTGAATTCAATGTTGAACTAATTGAATTTGACATTTGCATCGACAGTCGCATTTTAGACGAGTAGTCCCTCTTTCGCTTAGTCCATCGCATTTCTGCCCCACTTAATTTAATTGAATGTTTCACTTATGAGCCAGGCCTTCATTGACAAGCAGCAGTATTTTGCAGTGGCAAACTTACCTGATTCATGGAACAGTTTTGTCGCAGCTTGTCCAGAATAAGAAATATAAAGACTTGGAACCATTTCTTCGCATGAACGTAAACTTCATTCCAAATTGGCTAGACATTCAAAGGGAACGTTTGATTTCATGCAACTGGTCGAAAACGGCAATGAACCAATTTTGTCTTAAACCACAAACTGAAGTAGAACCTTTCAAGCAAACAGTTTTAAGCATCTCATTTATTAAAACTAAGAATTAAGAGCCAGTTCCTGTAAATACCGAGAATGAGATGACAGTCGTGAAATTTTCGATTTCTTCATATTTTGCCCAAATAACCTCTATAGTGAGTTGTTTTCGAAAATACCATTCAAAGGTCCTGAAGCACTTTAGTTTTTTCGAAATCGAGGAAAGTTTGAAAATCGCAATTTTAGCTTCCTGACGCCGCCGAAAATGGCCGAAAATTGTGCATTTTCTTTTCACTCGTACAGATCAACGCGATGATCTCTAGCAATATACTTTGGGTCGCTCATAGTGCATGTCTTGCTGTTTCTAAAGCATTAATTTGATTAGCAAAAGCTCCAAGTTTAATCATATTTTAGGCCGATAAGAGTACCTTCATCGAAGCTCGTGAGCAAAATGGCTAATTTTAGCTAATTTCAATACCATCAAAAGCCCACTGGTACATTGAATTTGAAGTCGAAACTAAAATTTTCTGAAGGCCCATAATCTATATTTATGATGTGTAAAAGTCTCTTCCGCGGCCCAAAAAAACTAACCCGTCAAGAGACATAAACGTGTGGTACTTTTTAGTAAATTCGTCATTCGCGAAACCAACATGGAACTTGGCCAGCTACCTTCATCAAGAACAAAAATAAGCGAATGGAAACCTTTTTCGTCAATAAGGATACTTGTAATCTGTGTTTTTTCCCTTTTAGATTGACCACATGATTAACTTCTGCAAACATTTGCAGTTAAATGCAACTAGACGCTGCTTTTGGTACATTTGATTGTTATGCAAATTTATTTCGATCACTGGCACATGCATATTGCCCGAAACTGATTTTTCTTCCGCCTACTGTATGTTCGTTTTTGAAGGTTACACCTGTAGCACACATAATTCGTTCAATATCGGCAGTTTTAACTTTTGTGGAACACCAACATTTCTTTCTTACAAAGTTTCTGGACTTCGCTCTCTTTTAAAATTGCAAGACTTCGCTGTTCTGTTGGCCAGTCCGAATAATTGTCATGGTGTTAGTTGAGTGAGTACTTGACTTTGTTTGGTGGTCCCAGTTCGGACAATGCGGCAAATGTGGATTGCGTGACAATCGGCCACTGTACCAAATATGTCGATATCTCACGTTTTGCAAAGTGAGTGAAGATGGCGACGTGGACCTTGAGGTGAGGAGGACACCCATATAAGAAGTACGGGGGTATTCCTCAAAAATTTTCATCCCCTAAGATCCTGTAAGAAGTACCAAGATCCTTTTTTTTCTCGTCTAAAAGATACCAATCCTTACAGAACACATTATCTCCCTGCGTCATATTTTTTTTGGCTCAATACCCTAAAAGGCATCGCAAAAGCTCCTGCTTTGGACTTTTTGAGGCTGAACACCCTGAGGGCTACTAAAACTTCATTTTTAACCCCTAAAAGGTACGACGAGCTCCCCTGCCCCGGGGGGCGTGGACAGGGAATCCAAACTGCTGCTTCCTCGCCTCGTGTAGGCAGGATGTTTTCTCTATGTCTGTGTGAAAAAATGGAAACTACAGTCGAACCTGCAAAACCACCTCTCCACAAAGGACCACCTCTCTGCAACGGCCACTTTGTTCATTCCGGCGGACGGTCACTCTTATTTTAATCTCTCTACAATGCCCACCACTCCACAACAGCAACAACCACTAAAACATGCCCCAACTGCCAAAAAAAACTGTTCACAAAGGCCAGTTAATCAACAACTGACGAACGCTGTCTACAAAACACCATTTTTCATTGGACATGGTCACGAAAATTGATCCAGGTCTTTGGACTTTATTTCTGTTTGGTTTCTGTCCTATTGATATATTTTGATTGTGTTACGAATTTACATGTTACACTGAGCCTTTTTCAAGATAAAAATGTTGGAATCCAAGAAATATCGGTGTCATATTTCACCCCTACTGATACTGCTCTATAAGGGCGACTTTCCTTGTCCCCAAGGTGGCTGTTGTAGAAAGTTTCGACTTTATTACCGTTAAAAAAACACACACCCTTCCTACTGAACTTTACAATATAGCTATATTGCTCCAGGTTTTTGGTATAGAAATGCACCAGGGACATGACTGGGATGGAAAAAGAAGGCTTAGGAGGCACTAGTCTTAAATGGATACGTGTTGAGAATTTACGTACATAATCACTCCTGTTACCGGTTCTTGTTTAAACCGATATAAACTATACAGTCGAACGTCCACTAATGGTCACCTCTCCACAGTGAACTCCTCTCTACAACAGACACATTGTTTTGTCCCGGTGGACAGTCCATACATTCGTTCTTATTTTTGCCTCTGAAATGCACAAAATAAGGCTACAATACATAATGCCTAACTATTTTATACCACCTAATTATTGATGGGAAGTTCGCTAGGTCAATAATAGTGAATTCTCAAGGTAAAATAAAGGAAACTTTTAGCTCTTCTGAGTGTCCGATTTTTGGAAAGCGCCCATATTATTGTCTATATAGTTTAGCAGAAGGCAACAGGGGTGAATATGTATATAAACTCACACTGCGTATCTAAGATCTGATGCCCTCTAGGCCTCCTTTGTCCTTTTTGTATTCCAGCCCTATCACCGGTGCATTTCTATTCAAAAACTACGAACAACAAACATGTATTTTAAAGGTAAAGAGGAAAGGTGTTTGCACAACTTTTGTGAACGCGGTAATACTTTCCATTAATCTACGTAGACATGCCGTGATAGCAGGACACGCGCACGGCTCTGTCATTTCGTCAAGTTCTGTCCTCTTTCTAAATTAAACAACACCCTCTTCCCCCTACATCCTTCAATTTCGTCCAAAAATGTTTACTTAGGCCGACAGTGCGAACCACATTACTTGCACGAGCAAACAGTTTCACTCGCCGCCATCTTCACCCACTTTGGACACTTCGCAAGCCGCCGTTTGTCACGCAATCCACATTTGCCGGATGGTCTGAACTGGGACCACCAAACAAAGTCAAGAACTCACTCAACTAACACCATGACAATTATTGGGACTGGCCAACAGAACGGCGAAGTCTTGGAATTTTAAAAGAGAGTGAAGTCCGGAAACTTTGTAAGAAAGAAATCTGGACAGGGAAGTGCAATTGACGAAAAAGCCTTTGTGGTTTTTCTGCCTGTTCGAACACTCCAAGAAAAATGATGTCACAGTATGTGTTTTATTCAGAGGTATGTGCCATATTAAGTGATAGGAAATAACCGATTCATCTATAAATCTGGTGGTAAAAGACAGGGGCAACTGTATCCATAAGAATTGCAAGCACACGGGTAAGAAATACAAAGGTTGAATCATCTTGCTTATTCCACAAGTACAACGTTTCGACAGTTGATCATGAAGTTTCGTCAACTGCTCGCGCTTTGTTATCGGCATTACCTGGTCTCAGACCAGGATTTCAAGAAATGCTGCGATGAGGCGGGTGTTTTTAAAGTAAAGTGTACCTGTTTACACGAAATGGTTGTGTTCGAATATTTACGCCAAACATGATGGATGCAACTAACCGATTGTTTACTTAAACTTCACGTTTCAAAATGTTTATTTTTACTTAAAGACAAGTTCGGCTGTGGTCATCGGTGTTCCACAAAAGTTAAAACTGCCGATATTGAACGAATTATGTGTTCTACAGTTGTAACCTTCGAAAAGAAACATACAGTAGGTGGAAGGAAAATCAGTTTCGGGCGATATGCCTGTGCCAGTGATCGAAATAAATTTGCATAACAATCAAATGTACCAAAAGCAGCGTCTAGTTGCATTTAACTGCAAATGTTTGCAGAAGTTAATCATGTGGTCAATCTAAAAGGGAAAAAACAGATTACAAGTATCCTTATTGACGAAAAAGGTTTCCATTCGCTTATTTTTGTTCTTGATGAAGGTAGCTGGCCAAGTTCCATGTTGGTTTTGCGAATGATGAATTTACAAAAATCTACCACACGTTTATGTCTCTCGATGGGTTAGTTTTTTTGGGCCGCGGAAGAGACTTTCACAAATCATAATATAGAGTATGGGCTTTCAGAAAATTTTAGTTTCGACTTCAAATTCAATGTACCAGTGGGCTTTTGATGGTATTGAAATTAGCAAAAATTAGCCATTTCGCTCACGAGCTTCGATGAAGGTACTCTTATTGGCCTAAAATATGATTAAACTTGGAGCTTTTGCTAATCAAATTAATGCTTTAGAAACAGCAAGACATGCACTATGAGCTACCCAAAGTATATTGATAGATATTATCTCGTTGATCTGTACAAGCGAAAAGAAAATGCACAATTTTCAGCCATTTTTGGCAGCATCAGGCAGCTAAAATGGCGATTTTCAAACTTTCCTCAATTTCAAAAAAACTAAAGCACTTCAGGACCTTTGAATAGTATTTTCGAAAACAACTCACTATAGAGGTTATTTGGGCAAAATATAAAGAAATCGAAAATTTCGCGACTGTCATCTCATTCTCGGTATTTATAGGAACTGGCTCTTAAATACCAAGGAGTGTGTTCCTGGTGTTTAGTCATATAGAAGTAAAATTGTTTCAAACTGCAGCGAGACATTTGATCAGTATCGTGATCTTCATGGCTTAGAACGAAAAGTGACAATTTTGGGCAATTTGCACTGAACAAACATTTTGCATGCAAGAAACCAAGATAAAACCAGTTCTCTACATGTATTTAACACTGGCAACAATACTAAGCAAATGTTAGCCAAAATGCGGTCTGTTTTGATGAAGCGAAATTAAAGAATGCTGAGACATATTTGTCACGGAGGGCCTAGCAACCACTCCACAAGACTATAGGCTGACCACTCCTGCGGAGCATGTGCTTGAAGCAAGAATCTTTTCCTCCATGTTAAATCAGTCGTTGTGTTAATGAATAAAGAAAATTGCATTTGCAACATGGTAGCAGAGTGACTACATCCAATGCCGAAACGCCGACTTTAATCTTCCGTGGAGGAAAGCCTGTTTTAAACGGGAGAACCTTCAACAAAGAAAGAGACAAAATTATGAATTCGCTCACTCAGCAAAATTAACAACAGCAGCCATGACTTGAACTGTCCCCGCCGACAAGATGACAGATTTGGGCGACATAAGAAGATAAATTGGCCCAAGGAAAAGACATGTAACTATCAACCTTTAAGCAGCAAAAGAAATAAAGGAACATCCTACGATGGTGATTTAGAGCTACTTTTGGATGAGACCCGTGACAAGCGAGACCACCTACAGCAGCATTTAACTGTTTATCAAAGCCTTCGGTGCAACTTAAAGCCGTTGCAAAAATCCCCAGGAAATCAGAACATGATAAGGTGATGAAAGATTATGAAGAATATGTTAACCTTGTTTTGGAAGCAGAAGAATTTGTGGTAGGACTGAGCTAAAAAATGGCCATGATAAAGGATCGAATGGAATTCAAGTTACAAAGAGGGACAAGTAAGGTGAACTTTGAACTCAAACAGAAGATGTTGGAGATCAAACAGCGGAAGGCCAAAATTGAGCACCAAAAATTACAAATCGAGGCAGAGTGACTTACCCTGGAGAAAGAGAAACTGAGGAAGAAATTAGAAGTTGACACTAAACAAGGTACGGAACCTAACACTGTAATATTACCTAAGCTTGACTTCAAGAAATTTAGTGGAGGGCTCCTAAATTGTCAGGAACTCTGGGATTCCTTAACTCAGCCATACATTCTAATCCATCTCTCAGTCCTGTAGAGAAAATGAATTACTTCAGAGCTCAGCCAGGAGATGTTGCAGATGTTATCTCAGGACTACCCTTGACTAATGCAAATTATGAACAGTTCATAAAATTGTTGAAAGAATGTTATGGACGAAATGAGGTCATCATCAATATTCATTATACTAGTCTTATGGATTTACCTGCCTCCTCAAGTCAAACATTAGCCCTGCGTAAGAACTATGATGTCATTGAAAAACACCTTAGATCATTAGAAGCTCTAGGAGAGGATATTGAGAGTAAAATGCTAGTGTCCCTGATAATGGCTAAGTTACCCAAAGAGGTTCTCATCCACCTGACTGAACAGAAAAATGATGATGATGAATGCACAGTGCAGCTACTCAGAGATCAGTTGCATAGGTACATTAGTAACAGGGAAAATGTAGATAGGCAAAGTTCTGACAAAGTTGATTACAAAAGCTCGGTTGGCAACATGTGGTCTACATCACAGATCACCCAGTTTGAATCTAACACTACTACTGGTGCATTTCTGTCTGAAACCAAACTACCGCAGAATCTCACTGGAAGAAAGAACATGATTTGAATTTACTGCAGTGGACAACACTGGAGTGATGAGTGTCAAAAGTTCTCTACTGTGATGGCTAGGAAAGAAAAGATCAAGGGACACTGTTTTATTTGTCTCAAACAAGGTCACCACCAGAAAAATTGTAAAGTGAAGAAGGCATGTGTTTATTGCAAACAAAGAAATCATCACCACAGAAGTCTCTGCATCAAGATTCCAGTTGAGAAGCCCTCAGAAATGGCACATTCTGTTACTGAACCCTTATCTGCTACTGTTGCTACAGAACATACCTTGCTGTCTTCTGATGAACAAGTACTGATGCAAACTGCCACTGTTGAAGTAGAAAATTTGCAAAAATCAAGACAAGTGACCACCAGATTGCTTCTAGACCCAGGCAGCCAAAGGACCTACATCACCAATGAGCTGGCAGAAAAACTCCAGTTGCGAATCACAGGATCAGAAACACTGACAGTGTACACATTCAGTGCATCAAAACCCAGAGAGCTTCACACTTCTGTCACTGAACTCCGGCTGTTAGCAAAGGATGGATCACCTCTGCATTTAAGAGTCAATGCTGTACCCAAGATAACTGGTAACCTACAACGAGCATACTTCAAACCAGAGAAATTCAGTCACTTACTTACGGACATTCCTCTTGCCAATTCAGTACCCTCAACTAAAGAAACTGCCAACATAGAACTGTTGCTAGGTAATGATTATTGTGGGTATCCATGCTTCAGGAATCTCAATTCCACTATCCCTGTTGATGTTATTAGGGTGAAGTCTTATGTGAATAGCTTCCTTGACCCTACATGTGTACCAGTGAGGATCTCGATCAATAAACTTGACCTCATTCCAGATAGGATAGCGGCCGGTCTCGTGGGTGTGTTCAGAAACGGCGGAGGTCTGGGTACGGGCGAGTCGTATATCCCTGTCGTGTTCTTTGATCCTCTCCTGCATAGATCTCCCTGTTTCCCCGATGTAGACTTTGCCGCACTCACAGGGAATCCTGTAGACAACACCATCTTGTTTAGCCGGGTTGACGGTGTCCTTTGGTCGCACTAAGTGTGACCGAAGTGTCGTGTCGGACTTAAAGACGGTGCGAATGCCTTGTTGTTCTAGGCAGCGGTGGAGAGACTCCGAAACTCCTTGGACATAAGGTAAAACCACCGTTTTACCTGTGAGTCAAGACTTCACCCTAATAACATCAACAGGGATAGTGGAATTGAAATTCCTGAAGCATGGATACCCACAATCAAGAAACACAACAACAGGAGAATGGTACAACAGCGGACCACTGAGGAAACAGCTACTCGCCGGAACAATGGAACAATAGGAGGATCGAAATGCACCAATCACAGCCGACCTTTGTGATATAAATGATACCGTGCAATCAGTCGACCTTATCGCCTGAAGAAGACTAGCAGTAAGCAGTCGAAACGTCGCAATCTACATCTCAAGTGACTACATCCTGAGAAAAACGATAATACACTTTATTAATGTTAGTATATATACACACACACAGTGATCTTTGTGTTTTAAGGAATCTAATTGCATCACTATCTCTGGATAATTTCTAATTATTCCACAAGCTTGCATTATAAATGAGATTGTAGATAGCTGATGAGCTGGCTATAAACATCTCATTCCAACAAGTGAGGGTGGAATAATACTTTCATTAACAACACTCCAAAATATGGAAAACTAAACCCAAAAAACGCCCCAAAAATGTACGCCTATCTTTAACATATTTGAAGAGCATGGTATGACTCACTAACCATGACGGCTAAGCCCATGAAAACTCTTAAACTGCATTGTCCAATGTTTGAGTTTCATAACGAGCATTACTTCCTCCCTACCCAGAGATTAATGCAAGATCTAAACAAAAACAAAATGGCCGGCATACTCTCACATTTTGCCAGTGCTTTTGAATCAGAATTTAATACAAGATGCTGTAAAAGGAAATATAAAGCTTCAAAACCTTGATTAAACGGCGTAACTCTAGAGTGGATAAGAACAGTGTTAAAGGACCATTTTGCTAGATTATGACGAGGATTTTACCACAGATTAACTAGATTAACATTCTGTAAATAGTTTCCTGCACACTTTCTACCTCTTACACGCTTTCCACTTATGAATTGATAGATCAATTAAATTGACTTCTGTTGTTGAGATCACTTCATGTGTATATACTAAAACACCTATTCTTTCCAATCTCTGTGAATAACGACAGAATATTTACCTCGCCACTTTCCTGCTTTATTCTGGCACTATTCTCACTGCATATATAACTAGCGTATCGCAATAACGCACTACATTCCGCTAATCCCGAGGGTCTAGGTTAGTGGCGTCTAGTATGATCCTTTGCGGTCTTTCAAACATGAAACCTCGCCACACAGTGCGAGATCTCGCAGTTTGACGAGATTACTGTGGGTAAAAGCTTTGCTCTTTTCTTCATGGTCAAAGCCACCAGCCTTTTGTTCTTTGCTCGTGTGTTTTCTTCAGTTGTGGCTGAACTTGTTTTGCCTCCTCTCCTGGAGCGTGGCCCAGAGCCGGCAGACGACCTGGTTGCTGAAAAACCGGCTGTTCCGCCCACTGCAGCTGCCGAACTGGTGGTAGAAAATGAGGTAATTGCTTTACTTATTCCTTGTGTTTTGCGTCCCGTGTTTCATGTTCTTTGCCTGCGTTCTCCACCACTTGGTTGTTTTATCTTTATTTGTTTGCATTGGTTTCATTCCTCTGTGTTTCATTGCCTGGTTTAGGCTAGTTTGCTAGGATGGCATTCGTTTGCATCTTGGTTGTTCACCGTTTTGCGTGGGCTTGGTGTTCGCACTTTTGTTTTATTTTGTACCTTGTTATTTTCTTCATGCAGTTTCATGTCGTGTTTTAATTTTGGTCTGCGGGGAGTTTTTCTCCCTCGTTATTGCAGCGCTCTGTTTAGGTTCGTTTTCTCGTGATGCGTACATTCTTTTTTCCTTGTTTATTTTCCCTACGCGATTTTTCGCACATCCTTTTGGGCCTGTGTATGTTCTTGGCGCTCCTTTGCTGCCTCCGCCCATTTCATTAGCACGTTGGCATAGTAACATTGTTCTTGGTGTCGGTATGCCCCTTTGTTCTGCATGGCAATTTTCGTTATTGTCTGTTTGTTACACTTTGTTTCATTTTATCGAATAGTCCCTTTTGGGTAAAGGACGATTTTTTGGGTATGTTGTGGAGCCAGAGAGATAATATTAACCCATTGACGCCTGTGCTGCCCGTAACTGCCCTTGCGAAAAACTCCTCCATTTCCCTGTGCCGCCCATAACCGCCCGAAAAAAAGCACATGGGGACAATTGCCTTTCCTACCCTCCCTGAAGATTCTTTCGTTCCCCTATTGTTCTATTGTTCTTGAGGACAAATAAACCAATCAGAATGGACTTTCTGAGCATATTTTCAGAAGACTTTAGGGGTCCTAGAAAGACAGTTTTTCTTGTGAAAATCGTGCACTCGAAAAGTGCAGGTAACATGGCGCGTTGCGGGCCAAATCTAAAAAACTTCCAAGGTCTTGCTTTCATTCCTAACATGGATAAATTACTGCTTTGGGCTTTAAAACAGAAAGGAAAAATATAAATCAATGTTCAGGTGGCCTCAGAATGGAGAATCAAGGAATAGAGTCCTCAAAACTTTCTGGTGAAGAAGTTTTTCTTCCTACAACCACCGAGAAAACATGAAGATCGGAGCGCTTTCAAGTAAGTTTTGACGACAGATCGCAGGTTTAAAGTGGCTTTTCGGATTTCAGAAACAAAAATGGTAACGTACATTATTTCTTCAAAGTTGAATTCAACTTTTGGAACGATTGGTAAAGCCACAGGCATTAAAATGACTGCAAAAGCGGTCGGAAAAAACTCAAACTTTCGCGTTAGCGTGAAGAATAATTTGAACATGCGGTCATGCAGCGAAACACGTCTGCGAAATTTTGAACAAGTTTTTGCTTTTAAATAGGTTTCTTCGTCTCAGCTTGAATGAAAATTTATTGTTATTGAACTTCCTTTCGCATCTCTTTCATTTGGTTCCCTGTTTTTGGGAATTTTAGGTTTTAAAAGTGAATAGTAACTTGCACGCTGGATTTCTGTATTGCTATCACAATTTGGGCTTTGAAGTTTCTGGTGCAGCACGTTCGTATGGTGTTCCACTTTCCCAGTGCATATATGATTGCCACATTGGTCAACTTTTAGTACGATCATCTAAGCAGCCCTGGGCCCCTAGCCACCAGAATGCTGAGGCCACAGCGTACATTCTCTGTTACCTGCTAGTGGAGGCTGGCTATTTTGTCAATTTGAGAAAATCTCAATGCAGTCTGTCCATGTTCATCTCATTCCTTGGCTTCATCTGTGATTCTATTCAGCAAGCTTTCCTGATCCCAGAGGAGAAAAAAGTCAAATTTAAGGTACTCAGGGAAAACATTTTAGCATCTAAGACAGTAACGTTAAAAACTCTTCAGCAATCTGCCGGTAAGGCTGTTTCCTTCAGCCTGGCCGTAGCTGGTTGCAAGTTGTACCTTCGCAAAATCTTCAAAGCCGTTGCTGGTCTTGTACGTAACTCCAAGGTGGCTGCTAAGGTCACTGGTCTTCTGCAATCTGAATTGGAATATTGGCGATTTTTAGATGACTGGATGAATTGTTTGCCATGGAGATCAGAGAGACATGTTGCTGTCACTTTGTATTACGACGCTTCTAAATGAGCCTGGGGAGGCATTTTGATGACGGATAACGGCAGAATGGAGGCTCGAGATTACTGGCGAGAAGAATCTCGCAGCATAAATGTTTTGGAGGTGAAGGCCTTGTTGCGTGCTTTAGATGCTTTCAAGACAAGGATTTGGAATTCCGGCATTGATGTTCACACAGATAGCAGAGCTCTGTTGGGGTCATGGCAGAGCAAGGCTGGAAATAACTCTAAGATAAATGACGTGATTAAGGCTATTTTGCGATGCAGCCAAGAGTTCAACTTTTTAATCAACATTCAATACGTACCTTTGGCTGGGAACCCAGCTGACGCTCCCTCGCGTTGGCATTCATTTGATTTTATTTTTTTCTTCTGCTGCAACTCCGGGCTGGTTCCCAAGACCGCTAATATGGGACCTTTGGGCTTTTCTTTGAGTCTCTTAACTGATGGCATCACCAATTTTGTTAAGACAAGCATATTACCCACATACAATTCTTTTCTTCAGGTTGCATGCCCTTGGAAAGCAGCCTGGTGGTGTACGTTACATCAACAGGAGCCCCTGTTACTTCAGTTGTCCAACCTGGTCTGGACATGTCAGCGATCGATAGCCATTTCGTGAACTTTAAATCTTTGTCAAGTAGCAAACCTTACCAGAAGCAAAAGTCTTCCTTGGAGCGACAGTTGTCAAGTTTCCTCGCCTCTCTTTCACCCCCAAAGGCCATGCTCTCCGCCACCTCCAAGGATATCGTTAAATTTCTTCTTAGTAAAGATAGGACAGGGAAAACCGTTGTTCACGTTAGGACATGTGACAGGAAAGTCTGTAAATGCCCCCACTATTTAGTGGCCGGTTGCGTGGACTCCCTCATCGGAAAGTTGCGTGCTATTTATAATAAGTTAGGCCGTTTCAATCATGCAAACCCTGTTTCGCACTCGCTGGTAAAGGAATACTTAAAATTCACCAGGGAAGAGCAAGCGAGTTTGGCGGTCTCTCCGAAACAGGCAGTCCGTCTTTTCTTTACGAAATTCAAGTCACTCATTCGTCACTTTAGGGTGAAAATAGTGAAATAAGTGCGTTGCTTTCCCTTGTTATTAAATATATCCTTGTTAGGGATGCCACCTTCTTGTGGATTTTTTCACTGGGGACAGAGCATCGCATTTAGGGCGGCTCTCTTGCAACCAGGTTTCCAGGTTAAGGGATTGGGAAGGCTTTTTAATTAGATTGTCTCTTATGAAAACAGTTCACAAGGGATCTCCCTGTGAGTTTGTTCTTGTCCCCTTTCGAGACTTAGATGTTTGCCTCGTTTTTTGGTTGGATTATTACGTTCGTGCCTGCAGAGCACTGGGGGTCTCCTTGTCCGAGAGATATTTTTTCCAAGCTTCCGACCGGGGAGAGGCGGTTTCTTGGTTCGGCAGTTAATAATCATTTGTGTGTGTATCTCTCTGAGGCGAAACTTTGTAATGGGGAAACGCCCCATAGTTTCAGGGTCGGGCTTTCCAACACCCTCAGCATCTTGGGTTGTTATCCAGAGGAGATCGCCCAGTATTTGGGGGGGGGGGGAAAGTAGCGACTGGCTAAGCATTATGCGAGTCTCAGGCGGCTAGTACTCTTACCCTTTTGGAGTCTGTCATGCCTCGGGCTTCCACTGCCATGGTCTCTCACCCAGCAAACATCCAATCAATAGTCTAATCGCTTAAGCATTTTCTGTATTTGCACAGTACGTTTTAAGTTGGGAGTATGGGAGTCTGAGTTATGGAAAGGAGGTTTGTAGAATAAAGAAGGTTTAGCGCTCTCGGGGGTGTCATGGTGTTTTTCCCTGTTTTTGTGCGTCGGTTTGGACAGCAAACGGTGCCCGCAGAGCATGGCGATTGTCGAGGCCGGGAGTAGATTCCTCCCATAACTTAGTCTAATGTGATTGCAACAATAGATATGCAGTGAGGATAAATTACTATTATCACTGCAAAGATAATTAGCGTATCACGATAACGAGCTACATTCTGCTAATCCCGAGGGTCTAGGTTAGTGGCGTCTAGTATGATCCTATGCGGCCTTTCGAACATAAAATCTGGCCGCACAGTGCGAGATCTTGCAGTTTGACAAGATTGCTGTGGGTAGACGCTTTGTGCCTCTCCCTCCTCCCCCTGGTGGCAGTGACCACCTCTCACCCTGCCTTGCTGCATATCTTTTGCTTAGGCGGTCGCAGATTCCTCCCATGTGACCTAACGTGATCGCAACAAGTCTTTGTGTTTGTCTCACAATATAGTCACTTGAGATGTAGATCGCGACGTCTTCAGGCGATAAGGTCGACTGATTGTACGGTATCGTTTATATCTCAAAGGTCGGCTGTGATTGGTGCATTTCGATCCTCCTATTGTTCCATTGTTCTGACGAGTACCTGTTCCCTCAGTGGTCCGCTGTTGTACTGTTCTCCTATCCTGTTGTGTTTTTTGATTGTGGGCATCCATGCTTCAGGAATCTCAATTCCACTATCCCTGTTGATGTTATTAGGGTGAAGTCTTATGTGGATAGCTTCCTTGATCCTACGCGTGTACCAGTGAGGATCTCGATCAATAAACTTGACCTCATTCCAGATAGGATAGTGGCAGGTCTCGTAGGTGTGTTCAGAAACGGCAGAGGTCTGGGTACGGACGAGTCGTATATCCCTGTCATGTTCTTTGATCCTCTCCTGCATAGATCTCCCTGTTTCTCCGATGTAGACTTTGCCACACTCACAGGGAATCCTGTAGACAACACCATCTTGTTTAGCCGGGTTGACGGTGTCCTTGGGTCGCACTAAGTGTGACCGAAGTGTTGTGTTGGACTTGAAGACGGTGCGAATACCTTGTTGTTCTAGGCAGCGGTGGAGAGACTCCGAAACTCCTTGGACATAAGGTAAAATGGCGGTGGATTTAAATTCCACGCCGGGCTCTCTTCTTGGGGTTGTTCGTGCCTTTGTGATCTTCTGTACAAACGAGGAGGGATATCTGTTAGAAACAGGTACAGATACCCAGACCTCTGCCGTTTCTGAACACACCTCGAATATCTTTGCCACAATATCCAATTTTAACAAATTGAATGTGCGGGATTCGAAACCCTAGGACCACATGTGATGCACATGCCACAGACGATTTGAGAATAACTGCAGGTGGCCATTTTTTAGTTATTGTCATGTGATGCCACACGAGGATCACACGACCGCGGCATAAAAATAGTAGATCCAGGTTCTTCATTTCACCGTAATGAGAGTTTCAAAATTTTGTAGACTTATTTCACAAGAGTCTTTATCAAGTAGTCTCGAAGCATTATGATGTCAAAAGATATAATAAATATATTTTGATGAATTCGATTTGCAAAAAGCGATTTGTCAATTATCGTCACGCCATCTTAGCGCTATCACACCCGGTGTAACGCTGCTGAGTAAATCAAGCCATGCATGTGGACGGTAAGTCAAAAACTATATGTTGTTTTAAAATCTGAGAAAACCTTCTACTTGGCAATACCATTTTGTTTTAATGAGAACACGAAATGCCTTGCAACACACGAAATAGAACTTAGATGGAATAAATTTAATATCCACAAATTTCCGCTTCAGTAACAAATACGCACGTACTCATAAACAAGTTAGAACTCCTTTTCCGCGTAAAAAAATATTACTTTCGATAAAATTGCCCACAGAAGATAAAGAATAACTATAAATCATTTAAATGGGAGAAAGGGTTGCATTCAGGCTAAAATTCCAACTGTTGTTTAGGTTATCTCTTGTATTCATGAAGACAACTGCAAGTTCAAAGGTCATAAACTTCAAGCAAGTACGTAAATATTTTTGGTTGTCTAAATTCGCAGTTTCAGTTGCCCCAAAATTTTATTTCACAGAACGATAGAGGAAGCCTTACTCTTTCTATAGAATGCCATCTTTACAGCGGAATCCATGTACCAGGTAGGGAGTTTTGCCGTTGAAATTTGCCAAAATCGAGCTTTCTGATAATGCTGTTTAGCAGGGTAAATTTGAAAATTTTTTAAAAATTCAAGTTTGAATCTTTTCCAATTCTAATAACTGTACTTTGTAAAGGAAGGGTCATTGAATTGTGTAATATCGAAATAGACTTGATAATTGTTTTTGTTTTCTTACACGAGTCGCAAATATGAAGCACATTTTTCAGTGGTTCGAGGGCTTCTCCAAGGGTGAAAATTAAAAAACCGCTTTACTTGAAAAATATAAATCCAAACGAACTAAAAGTTGTATTTTCCTAAATAGTTTCCAGAGGGCTTTCTTGTGAAAAAGTTTGAGGGAGTTTGATTTTTGCATTTTGCACACCTATCCGTAGTATTTACAGGAAGTCACTCTTAAGATGATCTATGGATATCAGTCTATTATTATCTACAGTCAAACCTTTTGTGTGGTGGGGTACTACATGCTCAAGTGTTAGACTTCTTTTTCAGATTGGGTAATTCTACAAAATATCCATACCCAACCACAGACAGCCTCCATGTTTTAACCCCCCTCTTGCCTTTACAAATTCCAGAATGCGTTACCCCCATGCCCTCAGAATTCCAAACTTCTTCCTTTTTTGGAAGTACATTTTCAACTTGGCAACACCTATATATGAACAAACGAACATGAATTTATGCCTCCTCAAGGCTGTGATCTAGCAGCACCACGCGACAAGCTTTACTCTTCAGCGACAAGAAAAACCTACAGCGAGTGGCCAGGCTGTGCAAACTCCTTTTTAAGTCTCAATTTGGCTATAAAAATAAACACCACTTATGGTAATTTTCCTCCTCTTTGTTTTCTTGTGTTGTTTTCATGTTTACAAAGCAAATTAGCTCAAATTCAGACTGTTAAAATCTTTTGGCAGTCAAAAATACCGTTGAGTCTTCGATTTTTCGTTGCATCCCTTTTATACATCATGTAGTGTGTATGAAAAGTGTTCTCCACCCATATGCTTCATGTAGTGTACATGAAATGAAAAGATCAGGTCGAGTATAATATATTATACTTCATTATTTAATGGCCAAGGAAAAAGAGACCTGTTTGTTTTGGGGGCAATTAAGGGCTTTCTTACATTTTCCGAGAACTTTCCCTTCCCTAAAACTTTCAAAATATTCCTTCACAATGTTTAGCCCATAAACAAGTGAACACAACCTACCGTATTTATTCGCCTATAAGCCGAGCAATTTTTGCAAAAAATTTTACTCAGTTTTGGGAATTTTTTTTCGAAAAAGGGGGGTTCGGCTTATAGCCGAGAGTTTTGAATAATTTTTTTTGTTCGAAGCATCATCAACAAAGTTAAAATCATCATAGACATTTCTGATTCGGCTTATAGCCAAGTCAGTTTCAAGAAATTATAGTAAAACACAACAAAAACAAGTCGTAAAATGTTGGTCATTGAACTTTTATATAATTGGTGGCTTCTAAAGGAACCGTTTGTGTATGATAATTATTACCTTTCAACTAAAAGTTTACTCGCCATCAGTCTCGTCTTCGCTGTCTGTCTTGAACTCATCCTCCATTTGTTCATTATCATCGAGTTCCTGTGAGTCCTCGGAGTAGATTGCGTAGTCTTCTGTTCCGTCCATGGCATTGGAAATTCCACAGCTCTTAAAAGACCTCTTTACCATCTCCTCTGGAATCTCTTGCCATGCTTCTTTAATCCATCAAAGGACAAGGTTTCTAGTTGGCGCCTTCTTCTTTCCTGCCGGGGTGAACTCAACTGGCCCAGTGATCATCCACGCCAAGTACTTTTTCCGGAGGTGATCTTTAAATGGCTTATTCAGGCATTTATCCAAGGGCTGCAAAATGAGGGTTAGATCTCCAGGGATGACTGCTACGTTGATGTTGCGCCTTTGGAGATCGCTTTTGATGGCATTGGTTAGGTGAGCTCTGAACGAATCCCACACTAGCAGCGACAGTTCGTTGCGAGGGTTCCTCGGCAAACACTGGCGAATCCACTGCTGAACACCTGGCTCATCCATCCAAATTTTTTTTGTGAAAGGAAACGCGGAGAGAATCAGGAACGACGAGGTCTTGTGGAATCCGGACACCTTTAAAGATGACCTTGGGAGGAAGTTTGGCCCCATCTGCAGCGACGCCAAGAGTTACGGTGAAGCTTCGCTTCTCTGCACCGCAAGATTTAACAGGCACAGTTCTACTACCACTGAAATCTAGCGTTCGGCCTGAAGGAAGTTCAAAACGCATTGGCGTCTCATCCATGTTGTAAATTTGGGACAGGGGATAATCTGTTCGTCGTCTGGCTGCGATGATAAACCGGTGGAACTGGACAATTTTCTCTTCTAGGTCTTCAGGTAGTCGCTGGGCGAGTGTTCTTTTTGTTCGAAGGCTTACTGAGTGGCGTCGTTTCCAGTTCTGGTACCAGCCAAGGGAAGCTTTAAACGAAGGATCAGTGGACAGTTCTTTTGCCTTCAGGCGCAACATGAATCCACTCACGGCAATACCTGTGAAAAATATAACCGTCCAGGATAAATAAACGTTCAAGCGAACGAAGTGATCGAAGCGAAGTGTTCTGTTTACTTTGCGTTGACAGGCATTGTTAATTTGTTATGACGATTTCTAAATCTGGCCAATCACAAGCGTTGGTTCCCACAGGTCGACAAACAAACTCACATGCACTCGCTCGTGCGAAGAGATCAAGGGAAAACTTTTTGATCGATTTCGCTAATAAAAAATCAGTTGAATCTACACAAAATGTTTATCCGATTTGACATGAAGCAATGAGTACTCACCTTGCTCTCTTTCGTCTGAAAACCATTCCAACATCTGCTGGTCTAGCTCTGGATACTTTGGAGTGAAGCGGCCGAACGTTGTTCGTTTCGCAGACATCTTCAGCTCGCCGTTGAAAAGCTTCGCCTGGTCCCTTCTCCATCGACAAACCATAATCTCATGTGATCTCTGAGTTGTTTTCAACAGCCTCAGCTTCAGCAACAACTTTGAGCTTAAAAGCCATGTTGTAAGAAGTACAGCGAACTTTTGGCAAGATGAATACGATCACAGACGATATGTAAACTGATAATTTCGATAAGCGTTTGTTTGAGACTTAGTCTGAATGGTGGAATTTGTTATGTTCAGCTGTACTTATAGACTAGTTCGGATCAACTGATATTCACATTCTCGCTGATTTGCTAACTGTTTACAATGAACTTTTGAATATTCATTTGGTTGTCTTTAATCGTTCAACAATCAACATATGTTTCCTGAGAGGGATGCTTCAAAGGTGAAATTTTTCTGTGAAACTTTGGTATCGGCTTATAGCTGGGATCGGCTTATAGGCGAATAAATACGATAAAGCATTATATAACATATTATAACTCGTTTTATTCTCCTTACTAACCTTTTATTTGCGCTCCACAAGGAACAGAAATCACACTACTAAACTAATCAGTTAATCTCCATCGTTTTGCTTCATTTTCCCAGAGATTGGACATCCAAAGTCATGTTCTTCAACCAACAATGACTAGTAGCAAGAAAACCAGAAATTTAATAGCAAATCCGTTACGCCTAAGTCTCCTGGAGCGTTTGTATAATGAACTACAAATTTCACTCATAACTGAAAAGGTGTCAAACAAAATTACAAGCAAACTAACTTTTCTAAAGTTCACGTTAATTTTAGAAAGTGTAGATTTTGTTCGTTGTAAAATAAGGTATTGAAACTGGAACAAACTGTACAATGAAATGTTTTGAGTTGGTCCTAGGACATAATTATTCCAGGAGATTCGCTGCCTATTTTCTGCTGTACTTGACGCCTTCACTGACCTGCCTTTAAGGCACTTTATATCGGCAAGGTTAATCCTGAATTTGTTCAATGCCACGCAAATGACCAACTTATGCCCAAGACAACTAATTAAATAAGGCCAGGTCCATTTGTATCAGTTTTCGCTCAAGAATGCAACTTTGTTGTACAGAAAGGGAGCCATCATTATATAAATGACATGAAAAGTGTGTCTTTTGGAAATAGACTAATTTCACAGGGCTGTGAATGACACTGCTAATACTGAGAACTACTCAAGAAAAACTGCATTCTCAAAGAAAAATGGTTGTGTGAGGATGAAGAAAGAAAATCCCTATACCAGGCTTATCAACATTAGCTTAAAATTTTAATGATGCCGTCTGCCATTGCAAGCGTAAGACACAGTTCTTATAATGCCACTGCGCCTCTTTTCAGTTCTTCACGATAGAGAATGCCTACTGTGTCCACGTCCTCATTGTGCCATTGTATTTCTCCATCTACCAGCCCAGCTAAAACGTTGTGCCTTTAAGTTCCTTCTCTGTCCACAACACTTTCACTTTGCTTCCAACTGCCACAAAGTCACTGGCCATGTTGTTGAAAGATTCTTTTATTTTCTCCAGAACTTTACGATTTCGTTGTGAGCGCAGCCTTGCAAAAGAATCGGCTGTCATTGCTCTTTTTGTACTTGAGCCATTTCCGAATTTCTCTGAAGCCTGGAAAGTTTTTCTGACAGATTGCATCTCTTTTTTTCCAGAACGATTTTTTTTCTAGGGAATCAAGGGTTTCAGTGACACTACGTGATTCTATTTTTTGCGGTGGACATATCGTTTTCTTCTTGGCACTTGCTGCTTCCCTTGTTGTCATGAGTGATGTTTCATTACTGGCGTTTGCTCGCGTTCTCATCAATATACCTTGCCTGTTTTGTTTTCCTTCAACGCCAAGCAATTCTTTGAACATTGAAATCAGCTCTACCAGGGCTTTTCTCTCTCTTTTGAATACCACTTGCTGCTGTCCACATTTCAAAGTCCAATGCAAATAATTAGCTCCTCCTTACTTCCAACACTTAGATTCTGTGATGCAAAAAGACTGCCCTTAGGTATCGAACTGGTTGTTTATTGAACTGACTCACACAAGAAGGGACATTGCTTATAATTCCATCATGTATAAGGGATGGCGAATGGTAAATGCGAGACGGCGAGACTAGCATTTTTCTTTGCAAGCCTGAGACATTTTGACCTTTTAGATTGCGAGACACAGACTTCAAAGTGTTTTGAGTGCGGGCACAAGACCTTCAGACTCTTAAAATTCAAGCTCCAGATTTGGTTGAGAGCTATGAGAATGAGCTAGAATGAGCTTGCACAAAAGTCTTACAAAGGAGCCTTTTGTTGTAAACCCTCGTACAAGACATCAGACCAGAAAATCTGTCAACAGTCAATGAACTCTATTATTTTCCTGGCCATGACCTAATTTCCAGTCAGGAGGTTGCGCTTGTCATTTCCCTTTGATTTTTTTGATGCTGTTGCGGGAAATGAGCACGCGTTCACCCCCCCGAAAAGATGGCTGGACTCGCGAATGAGACATTGTTAATTTCCACCAATCAGAAGCTTGCTTGCCTGGATCCAACAGGCAGAGCAGGCAGCATAAATTATTTTTTCTTGGAACAAATTTCAAGATGGCGGATGCGGACAAACTGTTTGACTCTGCGTGTAATCTGTTGTAGAACGTTTCAAAGTGGAAAACCTGAAAGATTTGCAACAGAAAGCATTACAAAAGCTAGTAAATGGTGAGGACATATTCGTAATTCAACCGACTGGATCAGGAAAGTCACTTGTTTATCAGTCTGCGCTGATGGTTTTTGACATCGTCAAGAGGACAACTTTCAAATCCACTGCTGTTATAATCTCACCTCTGACTTTGCTAATGCAGGATCAAGTGAAATTCCTTACGTCAATAGGAGTTACAGCCGAGTTTATTGGTGAAGATCAACAGGATGACGAGGCCAAAAAGGCTGTTGAACGTGGCGACTGCCAGATCGTGTTTGGATCACCAGAGTCATTTTTAAGTTCCGATCGATGGAGAAAGATGTTGTTGAGTAAGGTGTATGAAGAGAGATTGTGCCTCACTGCTGTAGACGAAGCGCACTGTATTTCGCATTGGTAAGTTAGATAACCGTAAAAGATTTAATTTGTGACTTGGGCACATACAAGTGTAGGTTTACAGAGATCATGGTTAAAGAGGCTTGCTTTTGGCAAGTTTTAGTTCGTGTTGGGTTTAACTAACACATGTGAGAAATTTCTTGTTCATAAATAACATGTATTTCCTATAGAGCATATATTTAAGTCTCTAAGCCTCCAATAACGTCACGGTCACTTTGCTAGGCCAGGAAAGCTTAACAATGACATGGGTCTAAAGTCACCTCCTTCAGAGCTGTTTCCCATGTTTTGGGAACACATGTACATGTAGCTTTCACTTTACTCAGCTTCGATTCATTTCAATTTTGAAGTGAAATTAATTTGAAGCTTACCTTGAAATTTGAAGTTCACCTTTAAATGCATACCTTTGACACTAATGCATTATTTATATCATTTTAATGATCATACAGGGGTTATGCAGCTAAAAAAGGAGAAGGAGCATTTAGGAAATGGTTTTCTTGCATAAATGAGATCTGCTCAATCATAAAAAAGTTACCAGTGATAGCCCCACTGCAACAGCCACAACGGAAACAAGACTTCAGATTGTGAGAACATTGGAAATGAAGAATCCGGCTTTGATTGTTAACATCCCCAACAGGCAGAACATCTCCTATGGTGTGCAAGTTATCACTCCCAACCCTTCTGTGACATTTGCAAAAATGGTGAGTGATTTAAAAGTTCAAAAGACTGCATATGAACGAACTGTAATATACTGTCCCACAATAAAACTTACAACCCACTTGTATGGCTTTTTTCAAGCCGAACTAAATGAACACATTTATACGGATGAAATTCAGGATCCAAGGAAAGGAATTGTGGAAATGTTCCATGGCAGAAGTGATGAACTTAACAAGTTCATGGGAGATAGTGATGGTTGTATAGTGATGGTTGTGTGTTGATCGCAACCATTGCCCATGGGATGGGTATTGATTGCAAGGACTTAAAAACTGTGATTCATTATGGCCCATCATATAATTATGAAACATACCTACAGGAAAGTGGTCGAGCTGTACGGAAAGGTCAGGACCAGTGCAAATCAGTAATTTTGTACTCAAATATAATGACAAAACATTGCCATGAAAACATGGTTACCCATCTAAAACAAAAGGACAAGTGCGGAAGAAAAGTTCTTTTGGAGAAGTTTGATGTGGGCGTCTCGAAATTGCCCACTTGTGAATATCCACACCATTGTTGTGATGTTTGCCAAGAACAATGCAAATGTGATGGTGATACATGCAACTTTGTGTTTTTTAATTCGGAATTTTCTGATTTGGTCGAAACTGAAAGGAAAGAGAGAACTGTCACGGAGGATCAAATGACACTGCTCAATTTAAAACTGGACATCTAAAGAGAGCATTATATCAGCAGTTTCTGCAGTCAGCCAAGAAAAGCAATGCACCTATATTTACTCCAGCAAAGCTTTTTTGTGGATTTGGAGACAATCAAGTGAAGCAGATTATGCAACATTGCTCACACATTTTTTCAGTCAGTGATGTATATAAATATGTTGACATTTGGCATCCCAGTGTGGCCTCAGAAGTTTTGTTCACTATCAGTACAACTTTTGAAGATCTTGACATCAGCCATTTAGATATGGAGGAGCCAGAGGACAGCCAGGAGTCCTATTTTGACTATTTTGATGCCATTTTTGACTTTGATGTGAAAGATTCACTTATGGCAGCTATTCCTCAGGAACTCTTAACTGTATATGAAGATACTATGGATTCAGACATAGAGGATACTAATTAAAAGGACATCAAAAAGGTACATTAATGTACAAAACCTTTGAACTATAATTGACTTTATTTGTATTCCTTGTCTTGTCTTGGAACTGACCAGATACAATAGAGTGCCAAAATTAAGGCCTTTAGAACACATGTAGTAAGTGATATGAATGGATTGAAGGGATTTTGGAGCTAAAATAAAGTGTTTTTGCTTCAACGTGGCCTCTTCTTTAGACTTATATTATTTTTGTGGTTATTTATCCATCCAAACAGTTCCTTTGTGTTGAGCAATTGGAGACCGTGTTGACTGCTTCTCACATGCTGGTCAGAGAGAGTCTTGACTACTTTAATCAAATCCTCCTTCAGAGGTTTTTTTGTATGTTTTTGTGATACCTTCTACACATTCATTTCGGTATCAAGTACAAAAAGTAGCTTTATGAGGATAAAGAGTGCTCTGCATACTCGCTGTACATTATCCTCAGTGA